>NC_056744.1:36293996-36568996 GCF_019279795.1 Protopterus annectens | reverse complement strand
GATGAGTGCTGTAGAGTAGTGGCAGGTGGGGGAACTATGGGCATGCAATTATGGGACTAGGCATGCATGTGTTGGCTGGCAGACACATATTAGGACCGCCCCGTGGGTGTAAGTAATATTCTGATGTGGGTATAGCAGACACCCATACCTCCCATACTATAAGAGCACATCTACTGGACAGTCCGTAAACCATTGGGGGAATACATAGGGACCATATCACTGAACTGTCCCCAATTACCAGGGACGTCCGTGATTACGAATCAGAATCCTAACACAGTCTCAACTAAACCATCCTAGAACTAGTGATATTAGGAGGAGAGGTGGTGGAATACAAATAATGAATAGTGACAACATGTAAGAGTCATAAATT
Source organism: Protopterus annectens (assembly GCF_019279795.1). NCBI lineage: Eukaryota > Metazoa > Chordata > Ceratodontiformes > Protopteridae > Protopterus > Protopterus annectens. The sequence goes on along the minus strand of NC_056744.1, from coordinate 36,568,626 downwards.
GCATGCACCTCAGAAAATGTGTATGAATACATATGTGCTCTGTGTCTGTCAATGTGTCAGGTTAATAGCACCAACCTTCTAAATGTGTCCCTGAGGTCATTATGCAGTGTTCCTGATTCAGTGTTTATTCTTCCCCATTTGTATGAGAGGTCTGATAGTGAGAGAATGCGCATGTTCTGCCAACTACCTTAGAAGATTGATAGAATAAAAGGTTTGGGGTTACCACCTGTCCACCTTTGCGAGGGACACTCCCCTGTGGGCAGTTGTGTCCTGCATAATAACTGTAATTAAGGCAAATGTCCTGTGATTTAGGGCAAAGACTACCTATATTGTCTGTAGTAGTAGCATAAAACAATTATGTTCCTCTGAAACACCTAAATGTTATAGGTAACAGTATAAGCAACTATAATGCTACAAGAGTAACCTTTTATTTAGGCGAAACAGTGAAGTACACCCCTTTCTGCTGGCTGTGGGTGTGTTGCCCTGCAAAGTCTGATGTCTGTACATACAGGTCCTATAGGGCTGCCACCTTTCCAAATGGCCAGAGTGGGACATATTCTGTAGAAATGTCAGACATTCCAGGACTAAACCCACCTACAGCCATGCATAGTACAGGACTACACTTATTTCCACAAATAAAAGCTTAATCTAGTTGCATTTGAATTGCTTATGCTACTTCACATAACATATAGAAGTGTCATATATAAAATAACTGTTGTATGTAATTATTAATGAAACATAGAATATAATAATGTCCTGTAATCTGGACATGTGCTATGTCTTGATTATTTTCGCACTGTTCCTCGCAAAGTGGGACAGGTGGTAACCCTAAAGTCCTACCTTGGCCAACTGAGAAGGTGGCAAACCTATAATAGGTATGCGGTAGCATGACCCATCCGACAGATGTGGCTACCACAACCCAACTACTCATTTGTAATGCAGGGTCTCGGTTCCCATGTATCAGCCAGATGGGAGCAGAGTGCATGCGGAACACACAAATATGATTAATTCACTGGACAGGCCTCTGATTCCGTACAGTCAAATGCCATGCCGTCACCTAATGAGCAGCCATTCCCGATACTGTAGTCATGTAGTCCGATGTGATAGGCATTACAAGGTGGGAGCAGATTGTAAATGGAATACACAATTATGAATGATTCACTGGACAGGCCACTGATTCCGTACATTTGAATGCCATGCAGTCGCCTAATGGGCAGCCATTCCCAATACTGTAGTCAGGCATGGCCTTAAGTCAACTGGTGCCCTAGGCAGAGGGTACAATGGCACCCCCTACCACACCACCCGGTGCCCCCATCCTGGTCTACCTACACCAAATAAATACTGGTAAAGTACACCCACTAAAGCGGTGCCCTAGGCGGCTGCTTAGTTGGCCTATGCCTAAGGCCGGCTATGACTGTAGTCATGTAGTCTGATGTGATAGGCATCACAAGGTATGTCTAAGAGGAACACATGAATATGAATGAATCTCCAGACAGACCGCTGATTCCGTACAGACGAATGCCATGCCGTTGCCTAATAGGCAGCCATTTCCGATACTGTATTCATGTATTCTGATGTAATAGGCATCACAAGGTGGGAGCACATTGTATAAGGTACACACAAATATGATTGTGTCACTGGACAGGCCGCAGATTCTGTACAACAGAATGCGATGCTGTCACTTAATGTGTGGCCAATCCCGATACTGGAGTCATGTAGTACAATTTAATAGGCATCACAAGGTAATATTGTGGTCCTCGCTCACACCCAGGGGTGTGAGTAACAGATGCAAGCACCAATGTCGGTGCATTAGCAAGTGCAGGAATGAGCGGGTGTAAGCGTGTTTGGCTACCAGTATGAGAGTATTGCATTGGTTAAGCAATGTAGAGGCTAATCGAGCATAAGAGGCTGTAACCAGAGGATATCATACAGTGCGGTCATTCAACAGTATAGGAATGTATCCCATCATGTAGAAGTACATGTGAGTGTTTATGTCCAGCATATAGGTACATACATATATAGAGATGTATCAGGGACATGCCATGTGGCAACAAAGCATTACAAATGAATGAAACGGGAAACACCAGTGATGCCTGTATTATGTAGTGGTGTTGCTCTATGTGGTCACAAGACTCCCTCAGACAGACAATAGTTGTACATTGGCCGTATACATCATTCTGTGCAAGTAATGTACATTAACACAACAGTACCTGTCCAATCATTATGTGTGAATAGTACTCCTGCAATGTGCAACATCATCATCATGATAAAGGTAAATGGGGTAATCATAGAGGGACTGGTAGTGTTTTGTGTACAATGGGATCATCCTCCTCACGTGTACCTGAACCATGTAGGAGTGATGTGCATACCAGGCCTGTGCGCCTGAGGGACAGTGGTGAGGATAACGGTAGTATGTTATGATGCATATTACAAGGGTTTCATGTGTCCAGTGGGTACGTGTGTGTAACGGACAGCTATGTATAGGGCAGATGGTGTCCTAGGAGCTGAATGGCCTTATGTGTCCATAGGTGAGGGTCAGATGTTGGGGAAGGAGTGTATGGCCGTGGAGGATAGGTAGGAGCACAGAAAAGACAGCATACAGGGTTGGTATATGACACATGTGGGGGGGGATACACCTTGGATGGGGTGGGTCTTCGGCATTCAAAAGCCCATGGGAACAGTGGGACTAAGGTCTCCAGCCATGGGCAACTGCCACTGCACCTACACAGCTGCAAAGGAGGCAGTGCTGGGGGCTGTCCAGGACAGGCAGCATCACCCTGTAAATCTGACACTCCACCCTTGAATTGGCGTATTTGGCTTCATAACCCCTTAGGAAACCACCAACAAAACATATCCGGGACTGCACGACAGCAGATATGTACCTGTCTGGTCCTACTCCCAAGGGGCACATTCTCCATCCTCAGTGGTGGAGCTACCAGAAGGTGGTGCAGAGCCAACAGAGGTTGATGTTAATGGCTGGGCCCCAGATGTGCTAGTGCCTGGTACCATGGTCAGATGAAGTGGGACAGGAGGATCTGCCAGGACCTACCAACCCATTTGCCCTATAGTGTTGCATTTTAAACCCACATATGGCTTATTGATAGACAACAGCAAACAGGATTACCTACGACAGTATGCATAGATATCACCAGCAACCCAACAGATTGTATACATTTGCAGAGGGAGCATAACACATGCATATATACCACATGGCAATTGTACAATGTGTAGTACATGTGTGACCGCAGCTATGAACAGTTGCCCATCATTGGCTTGTCACTGGGAATCTCACACAGTGTCAGTCATACCACTGTGTCATGTAACACATGTCCAGCCAGGGATGCGATGGCAGTAACACATCCCTATCATCATGTACTGTCTGCAATCCCCACACCATGCTTCTGCTGTGCACAGAAATGTGCTCAGTGTGTAACACAGGAAACAAATGGTTGTACACACTGACCTGTTCACAGATGGCCCTACAGATGGGGTTCCCTCATGAACAGAGTATTGTCATGTCTGTATTTTAACATGCAGAATAGCCATTACCACACACATGTTAAACAGGCAGTAGTATCAATGCAGCATAGCTACACTTACATGCTGTAGTTGTGTGGCACATCACCCTCCTGTCAGTAGGCTATTTCTCACTGTTGAAAATGATTGAGGTACATCCAGATATCATCTGCGATGCTGTGTCAGAAAACCACATCCAGTTACCACTCACAGCGACTGTCATGGCCAGATAATAACATGTTTCCTAGATAGTGTACTGTGTTTATCATGCAGATGGCTATGGGAACGCCATCACAGCTGTACCACATGCAATCAGTTAGACGAGGACTGCGACAGGTGCAGAGGCCATCACCTGACCATTTCCATCTGTTACATTACACATGCTGCTGCTGTGCAGGTGTACACCTTCACATCCACCAGAGAGTGTGTGTGGGACAGGCAATGTACACCAGGGAAGGGCTTGGAGACTTCACCATAATCGCCACATGCTGAATAGTACAGGGTCAAACCCCTGACTACTCATTACTATTACATGTGCATAACGTTACTGCATGTGCCACAGAGGAGGCATGTTGCAGTGCTGTAAGAACATGTGTGTAGGTGAGTGAGTGCCATCTGCAACAGATATAGTAGACATACATTAGGTGTGGCACACATGTCAGTCCATGTGAATGGATGCCATTCTCACCACAACCACACTCTAATGGACACGCATTGACACCTTTACCAGGGCGGCAAATACACAATGTCACTACTTAGTTTGCCACACCGCAGTAATGCACAGGACCACATGCACCACAGGGGATATCTGGAGGTTCAAATATGCTAGGCCATGTGAAAGTGCTTGACAACTGTTGGTATGCCAACGAGGTTTATACTGGGAGTGACTGTGGTTGGGAGCATCACAACCCACATGCAGACACAGGGTGCCAGCACTGTCATGCAGGTATGCATTGCTCCATGGGTGTGTAGTGTTTGGCTGTGCAAGATGGCTGTACAAGGCTGGGTGAGGGGTAATCCTTGCCATTGCATCACCTGACAATGGTGTGCAGTGCAGGGGTGTAGTGTCTGCAATGTCCCACACAGATGGGTACTGCAATATCTGGCCTGACATCCTGGTTACCAATGTGTAGGGCCATAGCTTTGCAATGCATGCCATGTCTGTGTTAGATAGTCATTCACAAGGACATTGCCTGGGATGTGCATGTCCCACAATACTGTACAGTGACATGTACAGGTGTACCTGGTTTTGGCAGACACATGTAGTGTACACAGCCTGTTATACCCCGATATGTCAATACTGGCCTGGTGTGGCAAAACCTGCTTACAGTGAGCAGGTCGGCCCTGCACTTGCATGTATAGAATGGACAGGTATTCCATGGTGTCAGTGGCATGGGTCCATATAAGTCACATGTGTACAGCATTGTCTGGCCTTAGTGGATCATATATGATGGTACCACATATGTTGCAGCCATTCAGTGTGGAACATAGTGAAGGCACAATGTCCGCTTATATGTGCCAATTGTACCACTGTACAGGGTGCCATGTCCTCTGCAGGCCACTGTGGTCACACCATGCCTACTATCTGTCCCCAATGTGCATGTTACTAGCAACATAGTGGGATATCCTAGGCAAGGTTGTATGTGCATGGCACATGGGTGCGGGACATATACCGGGTACTAGTAGGGCTGCATACTTAGTTCACCAGCCCTTTTGCCAGATGTATGGGTATGTCTTGCCAACACAGTGCCATGGCTGACTGACAGCTGTACTCCTCATGAGGTGGCCAATGTATCATAAGACGGATACTATATTGGAAAACTACAAAACCCGCTCCCAAACATGTCCAATGGTAAGGCAATCACGGCCACCTCTACACAGGCTCTGACAGAGAAACACTCACTTGCCATGTCCTGTATACAAACCCCTACCACATCACACTGCAGCAACATGCATTTAGGGCACACGCTACAGTGAATACTACAAAGCACCGTACTTGTCTCATGCAGGCAGACACACACACACACACACACACACACACACACACACACTTGGCATGTCTGCGATTAGAACACCAACCTAACTACTTTACTACACTACAGCATTACGCAGTTACGGAATGTGCTACCAAGATTACTCGGACACAGCACTCCCAGAGGTGTATTTGTGAATGGGTGACATCATCGGCCTTGCTAACGGTGGGTATAAGAAATGGAGTGTGAGCAGTATAATGGTATTACTTAGTCCTCAGGCAAACAGGGGGACACACATACACACACACACACACACACACACACACACACACACACACACACACACATGTCAAGTGTGGGACTAGAACACCGACCTAACTACTTTATTACACTACAGCATTACGCAGTTACAGAATGCGCTACCGAGATTAATGAGACACAGCACTCCCAGAGGTGTATTTGTGGATGGGTGACATCATCGGCCTTGCTAACGGCGGGTGTAAGAAATGTATGGAGTGTGAGCAGTATAAAGGTATTACTCAGTCCTCAGGTAAACAGGGAGACACATATACACACACAAACACACAAACACAAACACATGGCAAGTGTGGGACTAGAACACCGAAACTACTTTATTACACTACAGCATTACACAGTTACAGAATGCGCTACCGAGATTACTGGGACACAGCACTCCCAGAGGTGTATTTGTGGATGGGTGACATCACTGGCCTTGCTAAGGGTGGTAATAAGAAATTTATGGAGTATGAGCAGTATAAAGGTATTACTCAGTCCTCAGGCAAACGGGGAGACACACACACACACACACACACACACACACACACACACACACACACACACACACACACACACACACACACACACACACACAGCAAGTGTGGGACTAGAACACCGACCTAAATACTTTATTACACTACAGCATTATGCAGTTACAGAACACGCTACTGAGATTACTGGGACACAGCACTCCCAGAGGTGTATTTGTAGATGGGTGACATCATCGGCCTTGCTAACGGTGGGTATAAGAAATGTATGGAGTGTGAGCAGTATAAAGGTATTACTCAGTCCTCAGGCAAATGGGGAGACACACACACACACACACACACACACACACACACACACACACACACACACACACACACACACACACACGTTGTAAGTGTGGGAGTAGAACACCGACCTAACTACTTTATTACACTACAGCATTACGCAGTTACAGAACGTGCTACTGAGATTACTGGGACACAGCCCTCCCAGAGGTGTATTTGTAGATGGGTGACATCATCAGCCTTGCTAACAGTGGGTATAAGAAATGTATGGAGTGTGGCCAGTCTAAAAGCAATTTAGAGTCCACCGGCAAACAGGGACAGACATACACACACATGCCAGTGTCGGTACGGAACACCTGCCTATTTACAGATTACTATTACAATACTACATATATACGAATCACTCCACACAGACTACACATGTCAAGGCTGTCATTTTGACCATCTGGGAATGCAGACATCAACAGGGATGCTGGCAGTTAAGATGTACATACCTGTGAAACTGTGTGTTTAAGTATGAATCCATCCTGACCTGGAGTATGCCCATCTGTGGAATGGATGACTACTACCACTATACAGGGTTACAATGGCCATGCCCATACACAGAGGCACATAACCAACACAAGGTGTCACTGGGCATGCTCACACACTTAGTAGCACAGGGCTGTTCGGAATGCACTATGTGTCCATCTACACAAGGATATACTGGGCATGCTCATACACTTAGTAGTACAGGGCTGGTCAGAATGCACTACTATGTGTCCATCTACACAAGGATATACTGGGCATGCTAATACTCCTAGTAGCACAGGGCTGACTGGGATGCACTCTGATGCTAAACAGGGAGGGCCAAAGTGGCCATGCTATTACAGGTAGATGTAAAGAACACATTGTAATGGGCTCTGGTGTTAGTAGTTGTCATTGTTAGTGGGAACGCTGCTCTACATATATTTGTCACCGGTCTTTTACAAATCAGCTGTCATTCTGGGATGACATGGATGACAGTAGGCAGGCCTTTGTCACATATCACATGCATCCATGATACAAGGGAGTGTGGATATTACCCAAGTCGCATCCGCCCACACAGTGCCATTCCAAGGCAAATGTCCTAAACACAGGTTAACTCCCATACACCTACAGGACAACTGCATTGTTTTCTTATGCTAACCAGTGCTAGATGTGTAGCGTCCATATTCACAGCTGGCCACTGTAGATCCAACAATGGGGAGTACTGACATCTGTGCAGTGAGGAACACCTGGCTGATGTCTCTGTAGTGCACAATAGCACTACCACCATATACCTCAGAACCCAGCACTACCACCATATACCTCAGAACCAGACATATGGGCCATAACACAGGTACTGACCTCTCCAGGTGGTGTACTCACATACATAAAGGCCACTCACATGTACTGACTGGTTCCCCCATGAAAGGCATCACAGATGAGCCATATGCAGGACACAGTGTCACATGCTGCATTCTAGGATGTAAACTGTAGACACCACCATGCCCTCGGACCGCCACCATGCAACCATACATGTTGTATGACAGATGAATATGCCACCATGTGACCCTTGACCTGTGTACTGTACTAAGCTCTACATCAACTGTAGACAGTACACATGTACTGACACAGTTGCATCATGTGTTATGCAATGCAATTATACCACTGTCTGTGACCAGGTCAGCTGTACACATACCAAGGGCCCTCAGTACTGTCCACCATTAGCAGATGTCTGTTGCTGTACACCAGTACACACCCTAATGTATGGATATGACATACATGTACCTGCCCTGGGTATGTACATGCCACACACACAACATACCTGTAAATAGCATAGCTGTTGTAGTCCTTTGTGCAAATAGCTGGCAACAGCCATTACACACATGTACATGGAATGTAGGTCCATGGCTGCTGAATGGTAACAGTACATAAGGTGTGATATCAAGGTTGACAGAGGTAACATCCACTCTGTACTGGTCACCCAACATATCATACAACAGTCCATGTGTCATGTATGTTATTACACATATCCACCAATTGCAATGCCTACAAACATGACCAGATGTCAGGATTGTAGGACCTACACATCTGTACACATAGTGTTGTGCATTCAGATAACATGCGTGTGCAGTTGCTGATGTATGCAGGTGGCATGTATCCTAGTACATCATGCAGCTGCAATGCAGCCTCAACATTGCCAACTGTATATGGTGATATGCTGAATGTACAGAAAGATGTACCACAGGTATGGACAGATGTGTTGAAATAACTAAGTGGCAGGGCATCTTTGCAGATGGATGTTTGCTGTGGGCAGCTCACAGGTGTGTCACAAGCTGTCCTACAATACCCTGTGTAACCGGTAAGCAATGGTTTTGTTAATTGAAGGACATAACACACAACTTAGACAGCGGTCAGGGTGACAGCAAAGGTAAATCAGTTGACACCTGTTAATAGATATGATGTCCCTAGTGCATATATCAGCACTGTTGGCACAGGAAGCATCAGTACAGTTTGTAACGCATGCAGTACTGCTGACATACATAACATGAACTAGGCAGGTCTGAGATTCACAGTACTGGCATGTGTGGTTGCGTATGTGTCCATATTTGTCATGTATTGTGGGTAATACATCTCAATTGTTACTCACTCTCCTGTACACTAGTGTACACATCTGTACAGGCTGCAATGTAGAAAGCAGGACATAGGTAGGGGTGTGTATCTCACACATGTGAGTTATCTGTATGTGCATGACATAGGTGTATTAACTACTGAATGCCACAGTGTGTGTATGTAGGGCTGACTGGTCCCTGGTGTGAGGATGTATGTTACCATACTGAACTGATAGGACCCCTCCCACCATCCAGGTGATAAATTCAACTATCTGTGTTAATGTCCCCGATCTTAGGCCGTACTGACTACATGTACATGTGTATTCTCTGTGGCGCATCATGTAGGTGCACGGTACTGTAACGATGATTTGCACATAGGCAAGGGCCCTCATCCTACCAGTAGCAACTGTGTGCGAGTGTGTGTTACTGTGTCTGTGAAGCCGTGTGTGTGTGTGTGTGTGTGTGTGTGTGTGTGTGTGTGTGTGTGTGTGTGTGTGTGTTAGTGTCACTGAATACATGTGTGTCAATACCTGAGTGTGTGGGTGCAGTTGTGTGTTGGCATCCTGTCATGGGAATGTGTATTACTGATTCCCATTGAGGTATCACACTTCCCACTGGCCTCTACCCTTGTAATCAGCTAGACCACTCTCTTACCTCACCACTCCATGTAACTGTACCTGTGATGTCACCCTTTATGGATGTCACTTCTGTGGCCACAGTAGCTTAATACACAGCTATCATGCTGTTGGAACGGTAGACGTGTTTGTAACGTGGGACATTCTCACTGGTATGTGGCAGCTACATGGTGCATGCTGGTATATTCATACATACCTGTGAGTAGTCCACATTGACATATGGGACACTTAACTGCAAACACTGACATCCACCGGCATGTGCAATTAGACCTGAAGAAGGACAGCAGAATATCATGACCAACATGCATTTACTGTTGTTACACAAGACACATACTGTTAACAGTATTGTACACCTGTACTACATGGTATATCTGCGAAATGCCAACAGTCCTCAACATTTGTAAACTACACATATCATCCTAGTCTGTTCACCCTGTGCATCAGGCCATATGAGCATATCCCTGCACCGATGGTGTGGATGTCAGGGATGCGGCACAGGCATCATCATATGCACAGGGTGTTAATGTTTGCCAGAGGCCTAGGCTGCATCATTGGATGACATCATGTGCGTGGGTTTGGGCATTTGATCTAATTGGGCATGTGTGGATGTTATGCATGTGTGTGTTGCGGTGCCCTACATATGTGTCCAGTGTGTGCGTGTATGTCTGCACACAGTTCTTTCATGTGTCTGGCCTACACAGGGGTATTATTGACAGCTGCAGACTGTACAGGCGAGGTTTTATAGTTCACGGTGTCCAGCCATGGACATGTGACCTGTGCCTGCCAGGGGTTGCACGGACACTACCAGACAGAGGTGCAGATTGGGTACTGTCTGATGTCACTAGTCCACTGGAACCGTGTCCCTGTTGGGACCATCCCAGGCCATGTGCACGTGGCCTGCTGTGTCATGGTGTGGACAGCACAGCACCAGATGCACTGCTGCTGCTACTGCCACTATGGGAACGGGCATGTGAGATAGCTCGTACACGTAGACCTGATACAGGTGATGTAGCAGGCCTACGTCCACGTGCCCGACGCCTCACTCCTACCAGATGTTCCAACACAGACAGCTCACACTCGTGGATTGTCATGCCACTGTCAAGGACTCCAACCATGTCACCCAACCATCTATCCAAAGCATCAGCAATCTGCTGTTGAGCATTTACCATTGCCTGGATACTGTTGTTTAAAGAACGGAAGGCAGCCCTCTGTAGCCTCTGATCTTCTCTGTTGCGCCATTCAGCATTTGCCTGTGCCTCCATTATAGCCTGAAACATGCGTCTGGTGACACCAGCTGCTGTGCTCTGTTGTACAGGAGCATGTTGGCCAGAGGTCCTCCTATGAGCAGCACTGGCCACGTGCCTGTGTGGGGCACCACCAGTAGTTTGGCTGACACCATGGTGTGCAGGCACACCTTCCATAGCCCCCACACTTTCCTATTCTGAGCTACCATGCACCAACTGTCCTTCCTCTATGGCCACTGGTGATGGGGTATGTGCAGGTATGGGATCTGTGTGCGGGGATGAGGTGGATATAGATGGAATGGCAACCAATGGCACAGTTTCAGCCCCTGACAACTCTACCTGTGACCCAATCAAACATTCATCATCACTGCTAGAGTCAGTGGGGACACTAACATCTGATATACCGCAGGAGGGCAATGCACCGACATCACCTGTGAGGGCAGACAAGAACTATACATTAGAATCTATACAATAGACACACACACACACACACACACACACACACACACACACACACACACACACACACACGTGATATGACAGAAGGCATGCAACATGCAAGTGATACGGCAGATGGCATGCAGCACAGACAATAATAGTGGTAGTTATCATACATCCCTAGGTTGCACACAACAGCATGCATGTGTGATAGCAGATGGCATGCAAATTACACAATCATAGTAGTGGTTAGCATACATCCCTGTGTTACTCCATGTGGACCAGCACAGGCTAACAGTACACCTGCCTGATGTGTGGCATATGACCTTGATAATCACATGTAGTATGACATGTGATCTGCTGACATGTGCAATGACATGCAAAGATGCTTAACACAATGGTGTCCTGTTGAATATACAGTGGGGCAATGGTGTACCTATTCAATGTTGTCTGTCCACCCTACAGATATACTGCAAATTTAGCTGATGTGCATGGCCATTGCAGGGAATCATGAGGAGTCTCTAGTGCTATACAGTGTGAGTTACAGACAGGGTTTATAGCCATGACTGTGTTCAGATACAATACATATATACTGTGGAATGTGACCACCTCACTGAGGTGTATACACACTAAACCATGATGTGGAAGTTGTGACACAGGTCACTGATGGGTATACGGATGACAACCCTGCACATCTGCAACCACATTGCTGCAGCCTGGCAACCATGGGCAGACATGGCGAACATGTCGGTACACCATGTCCCACATGACATCTGTGTACCACACACAAGGAGCTAGTATGGCATTTATGTCCATCACCAGCAACTGTGGCCTGATGTGGATACTGTACAGGTGACTGCTGTCATGTTGCAACACTCTCAAGATGTTCAACACATCCTATATGGTGGATTGATGTTACGCCTATACAAGATGTGCACAGGCCTGTAGGAGGTCTAGTGTTCCACATCTACATTATGACCATTATACAAAGGCCATGGCTGAACCATGTGTAGCCATTGTACAACAGGGGTGTACACACAAGCACAACACTTCTACTGTGTCTGTTGCTCCATGTCTCTGGCCATCCTCCATGGCCATGTGTGTATATGTGTTGTCCAAATTATAGTGATGGGCATCTATTTCAAATGTCTGTGTTGTCCCATATGACATATATGCTCCACTGGCAACAGAGTTATGCAGATAAAGGGTGGTAAGTGGGATATGTTTTCAGGTTAGGTAGGCAGTGTAGCAGCCAGGCCAATAGATGTCATGGACATGTCAAGATAGCACATCACATCGTGTGACATTCATAGCAGGGCTATGATCCACACCGGTAAAACCTGTGTGCTGGCCATACTCCAGCCCACTGTGTAATACTGTTTGTATTCACCACATGTGTAGATCAGATCTGTTGTACATTCCTAAAGTGAACAGCACCTCCACCATTGTATGCACTGCTGTCAACACATCTGGCAATAAAGTTTGTGAGGATTCATGTCGGTGAGATGATTAACATAGTTTGCAAGTGTGGCACATGGAAAGTCATTGTGATGCATTGCAGGTCCGACCTGTATATTGTGACAGGACCATATATTATGTGTACATGTTGTGAATGGCCACATGGCAGATAGATTTGTGCATTACTTCTTCTTCTTCTTCTTCTTCTTTCGGCTTTTTCCCGGTTAGGGGTCGCCACAGCGGATCACCTTGTCCGCACATTGAATGGCAGTGGAGTTTTACAGTGTCGAGTTGCCAGCCCGGCGCCCAACCTTCCACAGAAGGCACACTCACACGCACACCTAGGGCCAATTTAGAGTGTCCAATCCACCTGCAGCATGTCTTTGGGATGTGGGAGGAAACCGGAGCACCCGGAGGAAACCCACGCGACCACAGGGAGGACATGCAGACTCCGCACAGAAGGCACCCCAGCTGAGGATCAAACCGGAGAACCTCTTGCTGTGAGGCAGCAATGCTAACCACTGCACCACCGTGGCTGCCCATAGATTTGTGCATTACTGTTCCTGATAAATAATAACACTCTCTCCTGCAACGGGCTGCTGTTGCAGCGGAACGCCAGAGGTACCTAAATAGGAGTAACACAGCAGTATGAGCATAATCCACTCCTGTATAAAGGCTACAGTGAGAAATGTGCATAACACATACATCAGTACATTAGACTATACTATGGTGTATGCACATGTGTGCATACACAGAGTAGCATACTATAGTATGCAGCATGTGTGTATACATGCCTTGCATATGATTTTACATTACATATTATACAGTGACACATGCAGCTATATGGAATAATTGTTATAGGTGCAGTACTGACTTACCAGGCAACTCCAGGCTCAGTGGTTGAGAGACACCCACCTCCACAATATCGGCTATGGCTTGTGTATGTGGTTCTGCAGGTGTACCCAGGTTGGCCAGTAGCTCCTTGGTACGTGTGAGTGGGGGCTGGGTTGGTGGTCCACCACAAGTTGCACCTTGTTCCCTGGCGATTACATTTGCATGCTGTTTCGCCCATCTGATGAGGTCTGTACAGTGTCTGCATACCTGCTGGTATTGTGTGGTTGTGGCCACCCACATCATTAACCCTCCTGCGAAGTTCCATCCACAGGGCATCCTGCTGCTGTGCATCCTGTGGCACATAGCCGAACAGGATGTTGTGATTATTGAGTAGGTATGGGATGAGGGCCCCATCCTCCAAGTGCGTAAAAGGGTGAAGCCGTGCACACGGCATACCTGGAAGACATAATGATGGAGACAGGTCACAGTACCTCAGAGACATACAGAGCTACAGCTGAACATACATGTGTATCACATTAATTCAGTTTAAATGGTTGCATTTGCAAACCTACATGACACTGACGTGTTTGTGTCACACACATATGACACTTAATATTGAGTGGATATTATCACCATATATGTGTGTGTGTGTGTGTGTGTGTGTCACCTGATTACATTGCTATATTCCATGTGGTTGCTGTCTTGATGTGGGCATGTCTGTTTGCCTGTACTGCTGTTCCTACCTATCAGCACATGGCTGGATGTGTCCACATTAATGCAGTCGACCTTGATGCAGTGTATATGTCACATATAAGGACTTACACTGCCTTAACAGACATGACCTGTGATCCTGCAGACATGCTCACATAAGGTTTTACATGTATGTGTTCCGCCATATACATCTACATGGCACTGTTCAGTGATTCAACATCCTGCTATGTATCACCTGTGTTGCACATGTGATACACATGGGACACTGACTAGCCAGATGGTATTTGCAGGGATGGATATCAACTATGGCATGTACAGTCAAAGTCAACTAGTGGGCTATATGCCATGGGCCATGTATGCATCTAGGATGAAAGGTTAGCTGGCAGTAGCCGACAGGTGGGTCTGTGGGGCCAAGTGGAGCAGTGCCACATTACTGATCCACAGGGTTAATGATACCTATACCATGTGGTCATCACACCATGTTTGAGAGGGGAGCGATGTGCAGCTTTGACAGACAGGAATGCATAGTATGGCAGGACTATGTCAAATGTATGGGACAAGGATCTGTCCAGCATGTGGTAGGTGGATGTCCATGAAGTATGTGTTCGAGATCAGGATGAGTACGTGTAGCATGTCTGACATCCCTGGGTTGGACATGGATTTATTCAGGGTATGCATTATGCTACATAGTGGAGATGGGGAATGGGAAGGCTGGTGAAGGTCATCTGCACATGGCCAATACCCCTTAAAGGAAATATGTGATCTGATATGGGTCACTTGAGTGGTCTGTATGGCTGGACAATGATCTCTATATTCATGAATGGCACCCTATTATTATTAGGGTTGCCACATATGACTCCCTGACAGATGTGGTGACATAGCTATCACAGGAAAGACAACTGCCTAGCTGCATCCCTCACACACAAGTGTCCATTATGGTGACCGCTGCCTAGGTGGTAGTTCATGGGTACAGGATTATTAACATAGGGGTGACAATCGAGTCAGCTATTGCTCCTAGGTCATAGTCATTTGCATACTTCAATAGGCAGATGCCTTCTGTTTGTCTGTGAGGTATGGACTACAATGAGGGGGAATAGAATTCATTAACCCTGACATACTGTAACTGCCACTGGTGTGATGATCACGTATTATTCAGACACCTTCTGTAGTGTTGTTTCTGCCAGCAGTCCTGTTGCAAAACACTCCTGTGAGATAGGAATATACATCTAGTATACCGAGTGTAGGTGGTACACAGTATGGGTGATGATGTCCTATGACCTGGCAAAGTTATGATATGCAGTGTGACATCAACCATACTGTCATCTACATCTATACTGCTGACATCACTTAAGTGATCAAGGTTTATGGCCTTCCATACCAGACTCAGCAAGGTAGTAGTGCAGTACTTCCCATTATCAGTGGTGTCTTCCCCCTTTGTGGGTTGTGATACCTGTTGGTATACACCATTCAGTGTGTACACAACCTGACATGGAGCTATGTTTTACATGATGTGTACGTGGAGAGCATCTTGTTTTGCCATAAGTGTATGATACAACCTGTGATGTGGGCAGGTCCCATGCAGACTGAGTGCAGCTTGTACTTGCACAGTTGTGGGTACAGGGGCCCTGTGGTGTACATGGATATATGCGTGTGTACCTGTTGGGGGGAGGGGGCCGTGTTTTTATATTATCCAAGACCCTATCTGGATTGCTTATTCATGCTAAGCACTTGTTCAGGACTTGTAAACAGTACATAAGCTAATAATTACTATAGCACTCAATCTTCCACATCACCTACAGGTAAGGGTGAACAGGTTTTGTACATACTTTTCTCACTTGTGTAGAGTAATGTAGCTCTTGTACTCACTTTCCTCACTTATCTAGGTGAAAGTAGTTCTATATTCAGGCATGTCCAAGAGTTAACTGCCAGTGTTCCCACCTGTCTATCTGATGAATCTGGACATCTTGAGGCAATGTACACATTGCCTCATGTACACAGACAAATCTCTCTGCCTAACACCCAACACTACAAACTGTGAGAGATGCACTCATCTAGCCAAACTGGAGGTAAAGGTCTCTCCAACCAAGCCTGACCCTGACTGTTATGTGGAGAAGGTACACAGTTGCACAACACCACACTCATCACATAAGCCTCACTGTATCTACCCCATCATTAACTGGGAAAAATACTCGTGTACCAACACATTAGCTCAACGGTTTCTGGAATTCATAAACACCAATGCCCTGACTCAACATATCCACACACCCACCAGGGGCAACAATATCCTAGACCTAGTCATTACCAACATGAGTGACTGGTGCACCACACGTGAAGCCAACTCCTCGTTGGTCCGATCAGACCATGTGCTGAACACCGTTGATATCCACATCCCGCACCTACCGCCCATTAAGGGAACCACAGTATGATATGTCTACAAGGCCAACTACATGCTTTTTAAGGCAGACGTGGTGGACGTCATGACACCCATCCAGATGGACAGTACTGTTACAACTGCTGAATCCTACACAAATGCACTCTATAAGCACTTACAAGAGTGCATGGCTTGTGCTATCCCAAACAGAACCAGGATGCTATACTCATAATTAACTAAACCAATCTGATGGTCCCCTGCCATAAACATATTGTACTACAGGAGGAAGACACTGCTGCAAACAAGAGTAAAATACCATGCATGGAGGAGATCCCTAGCCAGCCTCAGTAAGAAGGTGAGATCCCTTATAAGATCCTCCAAAACTAGCTACGAAAACTATAACGCAACTAATACCAGCAACAACCACAAAGCCTTGATGTCAACAACCAGATCTACTCTGAGTTATAGCAAAAAGGCATGAACATTACAGAAACAAATGATATTGGCAACATCCTGGCAGATCCCTCTCAAAGCTGCACACTCTAAAGGCAATATCACAGCATCCATGGGACTGGACAACATCCCAGGCTGCGTTTTACATGAACTTCGGATTGTAATGTCTCCTCACCTATGCACTATGTTCAATAATAGCCTCACATCGGGCATAGTGCCCCCTAAATGGCACACAGCAACAGTTATCCCACTCCACAAAGGTGGCGCCACAATGGACCACGGGACCTATTTCCCTATAGGCCTGACTAGCCTGGTCTGCAAGGCTATGGTGCACATCATGGATCACTGTCACAGAGACATTGGGTACCTCCCAACCTTTGACCCCTCCCTGTTTGGCATTGTTAAGGCTGGACCATGCCTCCTAAACCTGGTGGACTTCTTAGAGACAGTTACCAAGGCATTAGATGCGAGTAAGGAGGTCCACACAGCCTACCAAGATCTCTCATAGGCTTTCAACACCATTCCTCCTTCTGGTATTATCAACATACCCATCCGCCTGAACATTAACCCCTACGTCATGTGATGGTTTGCAAAGTGGCTCATGGACAGAACACACACAGTGGGAGTTGCATACCCTAGGTCCGACTGCATACCAGTTACAACTGCCGTCCCCCAGGACTCAGTCCTAGGACCCCTTATGTTCGGTATATACTTCTCTGACATACAGACAAGCACAGGAGAGCTTTGGCTGAAAAGGTTTGCAGATGACTGAAAACTAGGGGACATAATTGTTCCCCAGCTGTTGCAAACACCCTCTGGAAGGATCACACTGAGACAGATACCCGGTGTTAATATCCTGGCATCAAGCTGAATGCCTAAAAGTGCATAGTCATCCCCTTTGGATATAATTAATTACCTGTGGACTACCACATAGGTGCTAATCCCCTACATACAAAAAAGGTAATATGGGATCCGGAAACACCAGTAGATAGCAATCTCTCCTTTGATACCCATAATGACAAGGTGGTTAGGATATTCTTCTACATGGCCCCCCTAATTTCTAATGGGTTCGCATCCAGATCAGAGGGGCCATTGTGACTCTACACATGTCATATCAGACCCATTAAAGGATACAACACCCCATTTGAGATATACCTTACAAGACAACTGCAACAACTTGGAAGACCACACCAAGAGGATTACTGACCTCAAACAGATGACCTATGCAGCCCAACCTATGAAACTCCAGCTGTACTCAGTTGCATACAGCATACTCACAGGTGATCTCTGCTTGACATACAAGGCCCATGTCCAACCCTGTATTGTTGGATATGCTCCACGTAAACAGAAGCCCCTGAGAGCCACATGCTCTAGGGATATACACCTAACCACAACGATGAGTAGGACGTGCTGAACAGATAGATTCCTGACCCGGACACTCCCTATGCTTTGGAACGTGATTCCAATGTACATCAGGCAGGGCCCCTCATGAGCACTCTTCAAGGGAAACCTTGACATGTGGATGGGAGACAGACATGTACCCGGGGATCACTGCAGTGGATCTGCTGGACAGAGGCACAGGGAACTATTGGCTCTGCCATTCAGAGCACAGGGAACCAACCTATGGGGGTGGCAAAAGACAACACACGCTAGCTAGGCTTACAGATACCCTTGGTAAGACAGCCTAGTACCTATCTTTGCACATATTACATGTCTTATGTATATGGATAGTTAAATAGCTCTTCCATTTTACTTTGCTATCATGGTGATAAACTGTCGGCTCACTAAAAGACATATGTATCCTGTTATTGTGTATTGTAAATGCCAATTGACATAACTAATGTTTGCCTACCATTACAGTAATGCTATGTAGCTTGTAATACATGTCTGCCTTCAATACTCTACATTGCACAGTTATTGGCACAATATCCGACAATGCAAAACATACTTGCACAGTGGTCCAACCTTCCACATGTTATTCTCTGTATTACACCCATACATATGGCTACATTTACAATATATCAACATATACTTTCCCCTGTTATAGCACATACTTGTTGGACCAGCCCTGCCAATGATGTCAGCTGGTGAGGAGTATTTCTGTTCAAAGCCCTTATGTAGCATCCCTTGTGGTGTATGTGGTATTTGCCTTGTGACCAACAGCAGAACACACAAATACTACAAGCATTACTATGCTCAACAATACATCACTACAAGATAACTGTTTCCACTATATGAATTGCATGCACTTTAAATACTACAGAATAGTACTACATACACACACAGACATACTGACTGTCCTACATACCTTATTAGTAACTCGAGGTATCGTTAACAGTTGATTCAATCCTTTTCGGTTTGTGTTTCAATGTTCTTTATAATGTTCCGCTTGTATATATGGATGGTTTGAATGTGTGATAACACATCCTTTTCTAGTTACATATTGGTAACATGTGGTATCCTGTCCACCAATCGCTGTTCCAAAGTAGTTAATTGGATGCACATTAGCCGATACCATGGCAACAGTGGTGTATAAGTGAGTACTCCTTTTGGGCGTTGTCCGTTTGTCTTACTTTCGATGGAGATGGCCTAGATGTGTTATTGCAATATATTTCAAAAGCTATATGGAGACACACAGAGATATATTAGCTTCATGACTCCTGTGGACTGTGTGTAATGGCTAGATGATTTAGTTCTACATGCGAGTACAGCTGTTATATTTCGGAACAGTGCTACTTATGCAGGGTTTGTTTGTACCTGATACTTCTACAGATGTTTAAGTCTGGCAAGGATGTTTGGCCAGCTCAAGGCCATATGGCTATGCATGAACTGTTATGTGGTGTATAGTGTGCTCACCAGACATCCTTGATTTGGTGTACAAGTGTAGCATACTCTGCTGTTTCTCACTAATTGCTGGCACATCCCGGTGTACGCACAACCCTCTGAAACGGGATTAGTGCAAACAAACTCTATTACATCAGCAGCTGTTCCACTATATAACAGCCACTAATTCACATAGGGCCATGTTAGTGTGTCTCTGACAAGGTATGTTAAGGCTTCTGCAGATGCCGTACAGTGTGTGAATGATTTGTGATGTTATTACAGTTTGTATTGTAATATGTTTGAGTGTGGGGATGATGTTGGTGGGTGTGCTTAGCAAATGCAGGTGTGTAGGAACTACTTTTATACATAATCGCTATGTGCGTGAGGGTTCCTTCCCTATTTGAACCCCTATCCTTTTGTGGACTAATACAATGGTATTTGCAGGCTGATTTATTAAGGCACTGTTATGTGGTTCCTGTATAGCATGTAGGTGATGTTATTCCTTGAATCCCTTCGGTAATACATCTGAATGTAGTAACGTGTTGCTACACGATAGCTGTGTATTTATTTCATAGGTATTTGCAGTCATTGTAGTTGTGTTGGTGACTGACCCTGTTTGGCTAGGGTTGCCACCTTTTCATATGCCCATAGTGGGTCCTTCTCGGGACACACATCTGATTTTACAGGCCAACACAAACCCATGGTCAGTACAAGGGATAGAACTTTCCTTTCTTGCCTAATTATAAGCTTATTCTTGTAGCAATTTAGTTGCTTATCCTGTTTCCTGTAGCATATAGGTACTTTAGATACAGAAATAACTATTGTAGGCAACTATTACAGTACATATGGGACATAATTATGTCCTACAATCCCAGGACATTTGCCACATTTAATATATTTGGTCAGGACACAACCGCTCAAAGAGGGAGTGTCCCTCGCAAAGTGGAACAGGTGGTAACACTATAATTGGCTCATGTCCATAGCACATATTTGTAATGGTGTATAGGCATATACTCTCCATATCCTTTGTTCATAAGGGTTGGTAGTGGTGGAATGTGTGATTGCTATGGTCTATGTTATACACATATGTGAACACTTCAACTGCTGTATACGGGAGACCTACGGAATCCCGAAACCACAGTGTTCAGATGCACACAGTCCTGGGAACAGACTCCCATACCCCACATTACCGACATTGACAGTAACTCGCAAAGGTAACACGAACAAGGAACACACACATGCACACAAAGACACACTGCTACCCAACACATCCAAACAAACCATCCTACACTACGTATGAGCAGGTGGCCAAGCCTCCCTACACACCCTATGTAGGTGTCTGCGCCCCATACACCACCCCTTACTTTAATATTCTACATCCTAGTTCACGCAAACAGACGCACAAAGCTAACCCACAACCACACATTACAGTCCCCCAAGAACACACACCACACACAGAACACAAACTTATACACACTACAGCCCTAAGAAACACACGTACACACAGCAACCTACCCAAATCACAACACCAGAAGCACTGACTAACTGTCCATTAACATCGTGAGATTACACCTCGCGCATCTGGTGTTTCAGTACTGTGTTCATTCGGACCTTAAGCCTCGGGATTACGTGCGTTGGTATGTAAAGCAGTCGGTATGTGGTAGGTATCCCATTTATATGTACCACCATGGTTATGCAGATGTTGTTAACCTATCTGTATATCTACATATATATATATGTATATCCCCATCTATCGACATATCTCTCTCTCTCCCCCTCTCTCTCTATATATATGATGATGTGTATATATATATATATATATATATATATATATATATATATATATATATATATATATATATAGATATATATATATATATATATATATATATATATATATTATATATATATATGTATACATATATATGTATTATATATATATATATATATATGTATTTGTATATATATATATATATATATATATATATATATATATATATATTTATGTATGTATTATATATATATATATATATATATATATATATATATATATATATATATATATATATATATAAAACATACACCTTTCATTGTGTACATACCGGTTTGTCCTATTTCAACTCATTCCTTCCTTTTGTGTTTTATCCTGTCAGTATACACGACTGCCATTGGTACATCTCAGGTAGCTTAGTGGTATGTTATTGTGATGAATGTGTACATGGTTGCGTGTTCTAATCCTGGCAGTGATATCTTACCTCTCAGAGCAGGCACTGGTAGTGCAAGGGTGATGAACGCACATTTCAGTGGTTGTGTGTTCCACTTGTTTATTATTCTGTGGAGAACTACCTATATATGCAAGCTGTGTTTAAGGTATATTATGTAACATGTGCACATCTGTGAAGATTCCTGTCAGGGATACTCCCCATTGTTTGGAACTACATCCCTGATTACATTATATAAAACCCCTCAATGACACTCCGGGAAATCATTGCAGAGTGGGTGGTGAACAGTAGCTACACCACAGGGATCCTGCAAGTGGCTCTGCTCCACAGAGGGACAGTTAGTTGATCGATGGAGTGGCAACAGCAGACACATTTTGCCTATGCTCATGAGTGGCCTCAGCGGTTGGGCATGTACCTACCTATGTATCTATGAACCTATACATACAGTATGGACACATGCTGATAGATTAATATACTGTTTAGGTATTGACTTACCTTATGCCAATGGTGGTTGTGTGTACAATAGTTGAGGGCTACCTATGTAGGATGCACAGAGTAGACCACCTATAGATGACAATTTACAGGTGGTCGTGTGTGTGTGTGTCATCCATGTTTGCTGTGTGTGCAGGTGGAGAAGGGTGTCAGTCCATGAGTGCCTGCACTGTCTGTGTGTGCTATACGTTCATTCTTTGCCAAGGCATGGGCATACTGGGCATGCCTCCGTCTGCCTACTGGGGCTAGCACATGGTGTTCGTGGTCTGAGTCCCCCTGCTCCTGTGGGTCCCTTGGCAATGGTGGTGGGCTGTGAGGGCCTTTACCATTCTGTCCCTGCTGCAGTTGTTTCTGCAGGATCATATTGTGTAGCATGGCACATACTATGAAGATATGGGCACACGTTCCTGGAGAGTACTGCAAGGCTCTACCAGATATGTCCAAGCAACGGAACTGTGATTTCAGCATCCCAAACACATGCTCTATGATGATTCTGGTTTCTGTGTGCGCCTCATAATGACGTTCTTGTGTGGCTGTGTATGCATTTCTGATGGGTGTCATCATCCATGGTTCCAGTGCATAGCCAGCATCCCCCACCAGGTGACCATATGGGATGTCCCCCTTGGCAAATACCTGATACAGCTGTGAGGCATGCCAGATGTAGGAATTGTGATAGCTTCCAGGACTGCCAGCACACACATCCATGACAATGCCCTTTCCATTGCACATGACCTGGCAGTTGATGGAGGGGAATCCCTTGCAGTTTATGTAGTGCCTACTCTGCTCACCGGGTGGTGACTTGATGTGTATGTGCGTGCAGTCTATTGCACCCAGTACCTCTGGGTAGTCCACCACACGGTGGAAGAGATGCATATTGCTGGCCAACTTCTCCTGCGTTCGGGGGAAGTGTATGTGCTCATTGGCATGCGGTAAGATGGCATCCAGGAATTGGTGGAGTACCCTGGATGCTGATGCCTGTGAGATCCCCATGATATCCCCAGTTGGCCTTTGGAAGGTACCTGTGGCTAGTATTCTCAAGCTTACACATACCTTAGTGTCCACTGGGATGGGTTCTGTTCTGTTACTTCTGAGGCATGGCCAGCACAGCTCAACAAGTTGCTGTATGATGTTCCAGTCCACCCTGTAACTCTCTACTATCTCCAGATCATGTACCCCCTGGTAGATTACCCTGGGTCTGAACACTCGTCTCCTCCTCCGGTGCCTGAGATGGTTGTCAGCATCATCCTCCACACCACCATCAGTCTCCAACACATGCTGGTGAATCAAAGCTATGGCAGCCCCTAACATATACATATTAAAAGTTCCCCGTCTGTATACACCAATGGTGCAGAGTGTCTGGGAATACACAAGTGTGTGTGTGGGACTTTCATACCTTATACTATTGTGTAGTGGATGAAGTGGATGATACTGGTGTAATTGGGTGTGTTTGTTCTATTCCAGCTGCAGGGTATCTTAATTATTGGTTTTACAGCAGGTACTGCTATTGTGGGGCCTTTGGTGTTGACTTACGCTTGTCTGCCGTGATTCATCTATTGCCCTTTACTTCTATTTTCAACCCAATTCACCTCCCATTGTCAGGCATGCATCCAGCTGCCACCTTTCTTGTTTTGTGCTTCCACAACCCAGGATTGTGTTGGGGAAATGTGTTATGTAGCTGATCTACAGCAAGTTTGTTTTGTTCTGCTGTGACAGTTCTCTTTTCTTTGCTGTACGGCACCTCCCCTTTCCTGTTCTGCAGGTAGCTGCTAGCAGCCTTGTTAGCTGTTGTCTATGGCCCACTGTAAGTTTCTAGGTGTTAATTACTCATTTGTACTCCAATTACCATGGTGCAGCATTTCCTTATTGTCTTCCCGTATCCTTCCTGTTTCAGCTGTGGTGGGCGTCACTCACATCCGTTTACCGGGTTTCGTGCGTGTTTTCATCCATGTTCACATGAACTTTCAGTTACCTTGTGTGCTCTCAGCTAAGAAAAGCTATGGCTACTTCCACACTCCTATCCTGTGGCTTTGCTTAGCAATACCCAACACGGATTAGCAATAATCCAATGTGCTTACAGATATGGTGGCGCTCCCCAATCTTGATGTCATGTTTACCTCCAGGCCACTCCTCAGTGTTGTAACGCTACACCATGCGGTACATCCTTACGCCAGTGTAGACGTTTGCGATTCAGTATTACTTGACTCATTTTCATGTCATTGACTGCTAATTCCTAGTTACCGCACGGAACACTGTCATAGACCATTAGCAACCGTTGCGCCATGGTTGTGGTGTAGCATGCGTGCCATTGGCTATTATGGGAATATCATGAATTGCGTTATATTACAGTTTTATGACATCTAAATATATTTTCATTATCATCCCATTTGCGCACCGATGCACTGCAGTTTTACTTTGCGTTGGTGTGGCATGAAATGAAATGTTATTTTTTATATGTTGTGCATGTTGTTTTATGCCATTGGCTATATATTTAGCCATTGGCATATATTAACATTATAATACGTAAGTTTGGTCTGCTTTCATGGCTCCAATTTTATGTTTGACAACATGTACACCATTTTTTTTTGTTTACATTTCTACATGCTTACGCTACGCCTGCACAACTTCATGAATCACTATATACCTTCATTTGCATGCTACACTACTGCACATGGGGTAATTAGCATACATGCGCCAGGAGCTGCGCAGCTCTGGTGTACACTGGTAGTGCACCTTGAAACAGCTCTTACCTGAATCGCTCGACAGCCATATTTGGCACTAGATCGCTGACGCTACTCTGGCGCATGGCGCAAGCTTCATGAATCCCGGGGTTAGTCATGGCTGCATACTATGGATGAGACCCAAAGCTTCTTTTGCCCTTGAAATGGCTAATCACATCAGCATATGACTAGATATGTATTAACTGTGCATGTGTGTTTTGTTTGTTTGTGCGTATATATATATATATATATATATATATATATATATATATATATATATATATATATGTGTGTGTGTGTGTGTGTGTGTACATGTAAAACTTCCCAGTAAAAGCATTTCTGCAATGTTAACAAGGTGAAATATGTGATGTATGTCTCTCATTTGCTTTATCTCTATGTATATAAAATACACACAGACACACGCTTATATATATATATATA
This sequence comes from Protopterus annectens, assembly GCF_019279795.1. NCBI lineage: Eukaryota > Metazoa > Chordata > Ceratodontiformes > Protopteridae > Protopterus > Protopterus annectens. The sequence goes on along the minus strand of NC_056744.1, from coordinate 36,542,613 downwards.
TATATATATATATATATATATATATATATATATATATATATATATGGATCTACCTGATAACACTGACAAGCGAAAACACTGACAACGAGATCACCGACACCACAAAACCGAAAGTTCAAAAACCCAAAAGTTCACATGCCCGACGAACCACAATCCCGACAGTCAATAAAACAAAACAAATTCCTTTTCCGAAAAACACACACACAACACAAGCACACTAAAAACCTGACAAACCTACACTTAACCTTACATACACAACTATATATGCACTAACCTTAACCGAAACCCTAACCCTTAGGTCCATCACTATCGCACACTTAGCTTACCCGCACCCGAACCCTAAAGTCCGTCACTATCGCACACTTGCCTTACCCGCACCCTAACCCTAAAGTCCGTCACTATCGCACACTTACCTTATCCACACCCTAACCCTAAAGTCCATCACTATCGCATACTTACACAGTTGAGCTTGTTTTGCATGTCTGTGTTTTCAGCATCGGTATTTTGAACTGTCGATCATTTCCGTTGTTGGTCTTCTGGTGTCGGTGTTCTCATTGTCAGTGTTTAGAGCTTTCATTGTTCTCAGGTAGATCTATAGATATATATATATATATATATATATATATATATATACATATATATATATATATATATATATATATATATATATATATACATATATATATATATATATACATATATATATATATATATATATATATATATATATATATATATATATTATTTACAACCATGCATTGAAATGTAAAAGTATTGAAATATTTATATATTTATAGCGTCTACAACCATGCATTGACATGTAAAGGTATTGAATACAATTTGTCTGATGCTTGCATTTTCAAGTGCCAAATCACCAATAAACAAAAAAGAAAATAAAAAAGATCACAAAATGAAACAAAAAGTTTCCTTCTTGACTGGTAAAACTGTAACCCTACCAATACTTTTAGACCAAATGTGTCTGAATAGCATTTGTGTAATGGAGAGTATTTTATAAGGCAAGGTGTTGGGTTAGAGTTAGAGAGAGGGGCAGAGTTAGGTAAAGTGGTCCCTCTGCACCGACTTAGTAATGTATGCTATCCCTAACCCTGCTCTGCCCCAACCTGCAAAAACACTTTCTCTTAACACTCCACCTGCATAAGACAGTCACAGACACACATCACATTCATCAATCAGCACATACACACACACACACACACACACACACACACACACACACACACACACACACACACACACACACACACACTACACTAATTCTATTCCTTTACCTAGCTCTTACTGTGACTCTAACCTGAAAACACTCATACACATTAACCTTCCTACATTGACATTCCTCAGTATTCTCATTTCAGCACAATGCACACATGATCAAACCTCCACTCACCCAAAGATACATTTGATCTAATAAGCACAAAATGCTCTCTGATGACAAGTCAGCAGAGAGTTAGTGATCTTGTATTTGACTGAGAACTGCTTTAGCAGAGTGTAGAATTTGCTGCATGATTCAATGTGCATTGCTTTTATTATATTATATTATGTTATATTATGTTATGTTATGTTATGTTATGTTACAGATGACTCACATTCTTAACAGTGTGTGTTTCTCTTTGGTCATAGATCGGCAATGGTGGAGCTAGTATTTTAAATGAGAAGGAGCCCCCATGTAAAATATATTTTAATGGGTCCAGTAGAATGATTTCTTGCAGCAATGTTTTGTCATTTGTGGCTGCAAAAGAATATGATGTGGGTTTCTTTTGCAATTCCATGAAGTGCTTTTGTATTTTGTCTGTGGTGTTAGTTTGTGTGGTAGGTAGGTCTTGAAATGATCACAAAAAGAAACAATTAGGTTTCCTTTTGTAATCAGATGAGTTTTGATAGGTTGGGATTTTAAGTGATATTGTTAGTGAATCCCCCCTGTCCCACCTTTCTCATGTCTGCAGCTAACCCTAACCTTACCCCTGCCCCTAACCCCATCCCTGTACATTACATAAATAAAAGCCCTTTTTCGTAACAGTACCATTATGGCTGTTATACATAGGGATTCATTTACACCTTACTGCATTATTTTAAAGACCAAGGTAAAATATGCCTATTAACACAAAACAGTATTTTGTAATTCATAGACATGTTAACTGCAATGAGGAAATATCTCATTATTGGCTCATTTACATGTCTATAAATCACAGTTACCTACTGTGATGTGCATATCAGTACATCCACTGAGGATTACTATGGCAGCTGTATCATGTAGGAGAAGGAGCAAAATCTAGCTAAGAATATTACACGGCACTGTTAAGCACTATACCATTTAAATCTAATCTGCTTTTTACTTTTATATCCTTATAGCAGTGTTCAATAACTGGGTAGAAGTACTGACCTACTATGAGTATAATCTGCTGATTGCTTCTTTGGGATCTCCAAACATTCTCAGCAGATGTATCCCACTTTGTTTGCCCTCGCTTCACTTGGGCGCAATCCTCTCCCCTACCCTACCCCCAATTCCCACACACCCAAGCCTCAATCTACATTTATTGTGCACCATACCCCACCTCCCAACAGATTTGATCACTCAACATCAAGATAGTACAAACCTCCTTCCCCACAATATAATTACCTAATATCTTAATCAACGTCTAATCCTCTTTCTTTACATCACATACAACAACTATCCTTTTACCTCTCCCCAATCCTTCACTTTTCCATCTAACAGACTTTTTCCTAAACTCTAGCCCTCTACCACCTCTCCCCCTGACCAGTAACTCTTGTAAACAAAATGCTACTTCTTATATTCTTCTGTCATATTCTAGTACTGTCCTCTCATTTAACATGTTATCATGTTCCCTTAAAGTACCCTACCATAACACCAACTTCCAGCCTCCTACTTAACCTAGGCAATTATAATAACTATTATTTATAATAACTATTTTAATATATCTCCTAGCTTCTTCAATCTCTCCACTAGTCTTTGTCTTAAATATAGAATACTTCACTGTGATCATCCCTCCCTCAAAACAAAACATCCACTCGTACCCACCCTTAAGAATTATAATATATTTTTGCTTCAGAACTCAAGATTCAATTGTTTGGGGACATTCACCTAAACCCTGGCTCTACTAATCTAAACCCAAAACATCAAAAGCACCAGTTCCTGTAAGTACCATAACAGCCCAGATAATTCCCCTCCAGTTATAATCCATCCCTCCTCAAATGCATCCTTTACACCTTATACCAAGACATTTCTACTCAATCCATTTCCCTTTCACATGCATAGTATTTTCCCACTTCATTAAGTACAAATCTAGCCAAAGTCTGGTAACATTAAATCTTTGCAGTATTTGTAAGAAAAGTACAGATCTACATGCCTGGATATCACTCTATTCACCATATACCCAAGCCATCACTAAAACATGGCTTAAATCAAATATGAAAGATACAAAAATATTACCTCAGGCTATAACATTATGAGGACTGACTGATACCACAAAAAGGAGGAGGAGTCATCCTACTGTACTCTAGCTCCTATAATCTCTCCTCCTATTCCAATTCCATCTGTACATTTCACTCAGCCAAAATACTCATAACACTTTTAAAGCAAAATTCTCAAAAAACACCCTGTATTGTTGCACTTTACATCCTCCATGGAAACAACATACCCATACTCAAAGAATTTCTCTCATGGGTATCTAGTACTATTACTTACAAAAAAAATAATTCTGGGTAATAACAATATTGACTGGCAAAATGCAACCTCTGACAGTCCATCATCCTGTGTTAATCAATTTGGTCTGACTCAACTAATCCCAACACCTACTAAATACAAAAAAGCGATAGGTGCACAACTTACAACTGTTTTTTAGTCTCAGACCCCGGTAAATACACTATCAATGGAATCTATCCTAACTCCTTAAGTGACCATCTCCCTGCATATACACACAAACTTACCACTCATCACCCAGGTACCCTCCAACTTAAACCAACCGTGAATCACAAAATTTAACAAAGACTTATTCAACAGTATCCTAAGGTCCCTCAACTGGTCTGTACTAAAAACTCTCCCATTAAATGATGCAGTTACAACTTTTAATACCTTTTTTAAACACCAAAATAACCTTGCTCCTGTATGTATAAAAAGAGTTAAAGAACAGCACTCTCTGTCTCTATCCACCCTTACCAAAAACATTATGCCTATCAGGGGCAAGATTTTTAGGGAGTGGCAAAATAAAAAAAAACTTCATTAATACAGGGAACTTTGTAAGAAAGCTATAAAACAAATATGCCAAGATAGGAAACTATATTATGACCAACTACAACTTAATCATAAAAATTATCCAAAGCACCAGTTCCTGTATTCACATATTACTCAATCCTAGCTCAAAAAAAAGATCTATATCCCTCTCAAACTTTCTCTCCCCTCAAAATAGTGACTAAACTTAATAAATACTCTGTGATAAACTGAGAGGCTGCCAGCCCAGCTAGATAGAATTTTGTAAATAACTATATGTCATTCTAAATATTAATATGATCCACAGGATTGTTTCACAAATGTAAGAAAACTGTGTTATGAACTGAGCTTCAAAAATGTAACCACAGGGCACCCTGCTGGAAGAAAGCAGAAATGTATATAAACTGTATGCCTATGTAATGTATGTTTTATGGGTGAAATTGGGACATACAGAGTTAACTTGTAAACTCTAAGAAAATAAGTAAAGAATTTAACAACTGTGTGATATCAAGCTAAGAGACAGGCTGTCTAGGCTAGGAGTTTCATTCTATTGTCTTAAGATGGAAATAATTACTAGGTTTCACATATAAATGATCTTTTATTGCTCTGTGACTTCCTGGCAGCTGCAGATCAGAAATAAATGTTAAATTGTAAGTTCTGTTAGCCTGGGAACTTAAGCAAAGGTGACAAGAATGATGTAATCTGAAATGACTCAGCAGTAATGTGTATTATCAATTTAAGAGATCTCAGAGAGAAAGATTTGGCATTTTGTATTTTGTTCTGAATCTGACAACAACTCACCAGCACTTTGCTTTGCTCTATAAGTAAGACTTAGATCTTAGTATTTTTTCTTAGTGATAGGTATCACAAGGGATAAGAAACTAAGAGTAATGCTACTCAACGCCAGAAGTCTAAACCTCAAGATGCACGCACTCGAAACTCTCCTTAACATGGAGAACATTGATATCTGTGCAGTAACAGAAACCTGGTTCAGGGCTCCCGAGAGCACCCCAGCACTACCAGGTTATACCTCATACCATGCTTTTCGGCCCCAAAACTTGGACCGAACCACAAAAGGAGGGGGAGTATCGATACTCATCAAAGATACCCACACCTCCAGGTTGGTGGCAAAGCACGAAGCATCAGAGACTATCCATGTGCAACTAACAGTGGGTAAAACTGCCTTCCAGTTTATAGCCTGCTACAGACCACCCTCCCAAACCCAGGAACCCCACTCAGCCTTCCTGAGAACACTGGAAAATATGAAAGTCTCTCCAAACACCATTATATTGGGCGACTTCAACTACCCAAACATAGACTGGGAGCATTACTTTAGCTCCAACACCCTAGCCCAAAGGTTCCTAGAATTTATAAACTCAAATGCTATGGAACAACTTGTTACCACTCCCACAAGAGGGGAAAACATACTGGACCTGATCATCACCAACATGGGGACTCTATGCTCCAGACCAGAAGTGTATCCCTCACTGGTAAGATCAGACCATAAACTAATCTCACTGGATATTCACATCCTGACCCCACCCCTTGCCCAGAAAACCACAGTGAAAAACTTCTCTAAAGCAAATTTCACACTCCTCAAAACTGAGGTGGAATCCTTCAAAGCCCCCGGGCCTGTGGAAAATATGCCCAGACAGATTCCTCTATAAAGCATTCTATGGACACTTTCAGGAATGCATGGATCATGCGATCCCAAATAAAACCAAGACCCAATCCTCCAAAGGAAGACATCCTGTCTGGTGGACCCCAGCCATAAACAAACTATACAATAGAAGGAGGAAGCTACTAAATGATAGAGCAAAATCCCAAAAGGAAGGCATCACTGATCAGTATTAGCAAAAAACTACGGGCACACATAAAATTGTCTAAGGCCAGCTTCGAGAGAAAAATTGCACAGGACACTAAGGATAATCACAAGGCTTTCTTTAGTTATGTTAGGAACCTGGGTGGTAATTTCCAGATATGCTCAGAATTAGTCCAAAATGATAAAAAAATACACCGAACCCACAGACATTGCCAACATCCTAGCTGACAGGTTCAGTGCAAACTTCTCCCCCCCTCCCCACCAAAAGGGCAAATATCTATCCCAGCAGAGTGCTGCCCCCCTGACATCTCAGATGCTCAGGTAAGAGCCCTCTCCAAAGCAAAAACACAGCATCAATGGGACCAGATGGTGTCCCGGCTGCGTCCTACATAAACTCCAAGAAGAGCTAAACCCAAACATAAAACTACTGTTCAATCTCAGCCTTACTACAGGATATGTGCCCAAAGAGTGGCTTACAGCAACAGTGGTCCCTCTCCATAAAGGTGGTGCCTCAACGGATCCTGGAAACTATCGCCCCATAAGCCTGACTAGCTTGGTCTGCAAAGCTATGGAAAGGATCATCATGGACCTCATAAATAAAGATATTGGGGACCTACAAACACTGGATCCTACCCAGTTCAGCTTTGTTAAGGGCAGATCCTGCCTCTTAAACCTGGTTGATTTCTTTGAAACAGTCACAAAGGCCATTGATGAGGGGAAGGTGGTCCACACAGCCTACCTGGACCTCGCAAAAGCCTCCGATACAATACCCCACTCGGGCATTATAGATAAGCTCACCAGCTTAAATATAAACCCCTATGTCACTAGATCGATTGCAAACTGGCTCAAGGACAGAACCCACATGGTTAGAATTGCTGGAGCCATGTCAGACTCCAAACCAGTTACAAGTGGTGTCCCACAAGGCTCAGTCCTGGGACCTCTCTTGTTCGGTATATATTTCTCGGAGGTACAGGCCAACACGGAAGGACTGTGGCTGACCAAGTTCGCAGATGACTGCAAACTGGGCGCCATAATCGACTCTCCAGCCGACACAAGCATCCTCCAAAAGGGCCTCATAGAAACAGACAACTGGTGCCAGAGCCATGGCCTCAAGCTAAATGCCAAAAAGTGTATAGTCATCCCTTTGGCAAAAACAAAGTGCCACAAATTACCACATAGGTGGTAATCCATTAGCACGGAAGAAGTAATTAGGGACCTGGGGACCCAAGTTGATAGCAATCTCTCATTTGACAACCACGTGGCCAAAGTGGTTAGAAAAACATTTTATATAGCCCACCTAATCATGAAGGGATTCACATCTAGATCAGGGGAGGTCATCGTGCCTCTTTACTCATCCCTCATTAGGCCCATAATTGAGTACAATGACCCTTTTGAGATGTACCTTACCAGACACCTGCAGCAACTGGAAAGACCCCAAAAGTACCTCACCAAGAGGATCAAAGGGCTCAAACAGATGCCATATGCTGCCCGGTTAAAGAAACTCCAGCTCTACTCAGTGGCATACCGCCTGTTCAGAGGCGATCTGTGCCTGACGTATAAAGCCATGTCCAACCCGGAATTAATGGACATGCTGCACCTCAGAAAATCCAAATCCCATTGAGCTACCCGCTTGAGAGACTTGAACCTCAGCACTGAAATAAATAGGACATGCTGGAGGGACAGATTCATAAACCAGAGGCTCCCTTCACTCTGGAATAAAATCCCAGTCCAGGTTAGGCAGAGTCCCTCATTGATTCTCTTCAAGAGGAATCTTGATGAGTGGATGGGAGATCGTAGGTTTACCCCGGGTATCACTTCTGTGTCACTGTTAGACAGAGGCACAGTATACTAACCTTGAAAAAGGGCATAGCAAAATAAATTTAAAATGGGTGGCGAAAGCCAAACACATTCTGGCTAGGCTTGTAAATGCCCTAGGGCAGATAGCCTAGTATGAACCTATGAACCTATGAACCTATATGAATACAGGAAGATTAGTGTAAATATTTCTATATTTATGTGAGACTGTCCTACAATGTTGTTTTAAAGTATTTCCTGTGATTTCTGAACTATTGTCACTGTGTTGAATTAATGAGCATTGTCTTGTGTTTTTATTATTTATTACAAAAATCTCACCCCAAGTAGTCCCAAGATGCGAGGTAACCAACAATTTGTCAAACAAAACCAAACCCAAATAAGGCAGAAGATGGACACAATTCAATAAAATCCACTAGTTTAATAACAAGAAATTGTGAGCACTTTTGCAATGCCCAACATTGTTTCATCAGACAAGAACAAGTCGTATAAAAACAGTTTAAATACATGATTCATGTTTGAAACAACCAATAAAAAATAAAGAAGTTCCCTCCATACCACTAATGAACAATTAATCCATGCTTAAAGGTGTAACTCAGATATACAAAAATGTAATAAAAATAATAATACTAATTGCTATATAAAAGCAACTTTTATATATAAAAAGCACTCACAATTTCTTGTTATTAAACTAGTGGATTTTATTGAATTGTGTCCATCTTCTGCCTTATTTAGGTTTGGTTTTGTTTTATTATTTATTATTAAAAATTTTTAAACCTTTTAACTGTGGCTATTTTTTGTAGAGATAATTTAAGCTTTAAGGGTACTTGCATGTATTTAGTGATACTGTGCAAGCCACTCCAATAGCCTTCAAGTCTCGGTCACTATTTGGATAACAGTAACATTGCACAGTAGACTTTGACACCCTTTGGTAAGGGTCTTTATAGCAACTGATAGTAGTGGCTGATGGCAGTTGGTACTACCTTATAGTCTGGGCAGAAGGGGCCATAGTTGGAGAACTCTGCCAGCCTTCTCCAGGAGTGTCTGTGTATTTGCATATAACTCAAATCTCAGTGTGTGTGTGTGTGTGTGTGTGTGTGTGTGTGTGTGTGTGTGTGTGTGTGTGTGTGTGTAAGCTACTTGGGCAGGGACACGATGCAATGGTTGGACAGAGATGGTGCTGGAGGTTTTGGCTTGACCACTCAGCTGAAATCTGAACCCTATGATTGGAGATCTGGAGAGAAAGGGAGAAACCAGTCCGAGACTGACTGTAATCTCTGTGTGCTCTTAAGGGAAATTGTACTTTACTGTGTGTGTACTTTGTTATCCTCCCAGTGTGCACATCCCTTACTGGTGTTAGCGGTGAGGATTGAGGCTCCTTGATTACTGGGCTAGTGCATGGGCTTCACATATTGCTTGGCAGTGGTGGGATAGCCACATCAGATTAATTGTTTGATAGTGGTGAGATAGCCACATCACATATTAATTGGCTTGTAGTGGTGTGGATAGTGAATTCCTGTAGCTTGTGTACAGTGATCACTGAAGGTGTTTTTGTACTCTAAATCAGCCATGCAGTGAACATTCAGAGTTAATATCACAATTGTTTTATTTCTTTTGTTAGCATAGATAGTTAGGGAGAGCAGGCAAGCATGTCAGCAGAGAAGTATTGCAAGCTGACAAGGAGACAGTTGGCTGATGTGCCAGGCCAAAGGATTGGTGCATGGAAACCTGACTAAAGCAGACATGATTGCAGCTTTGGTCACAGCTGTATCATAAAATAGCAACCAGGAGGATGATCAAACTGACCGTGGAGATGTACAGCACTCAGAGAATGGACAGCTCAGCCTTTCTACAGAGGACTTAAAAATCCATCTGGAATTAAAGAGACTTGAGTTGGAGGCCAGGGGTTGGAAACAGAAGCTGAGTAGAAGGAGAAGAGGCAGAGACAACATTAAAAGGAGATGCTGACTCTTCGCCAGAGTCATGGAGGTAATGGGGAAGGGAGTAACTGGACCCCCAGAAGCAAAAAATGTCAGTAAATTTCTTCCACAGCTTACAGAGGGGGACAATTTTCATAGTTTCATTTATATGTTTGAGAGGGTATGTAAACAGTATTATGGTGACCAAAGGCTCTGGGTACAGTTCCTGATCCCCTTACTCCATGGTATAGCTGTAAATGTTCTTTCCAAACTATCTGATGTTGATTTTTTAAATTATAATGCTGTAAAGTACTATTTGTTAGAATATTTTAAGCTAACACCTGAAGCTTATAGGAAAAAGGTTTGTGCGCATAGACACAAGGCAGATGAAAGTGTGTGTGAATATGTTGCTGAACTAAGCACTTATTTCATAGATGGATGAGTGGATATCAGTTCACCACTTCTGAAGGACTGACAGATCTTTTGGTGAGGGAACAAGCCCTTAGCACTTTGCCTGAGCACATGAGAATCTGGTTAGCTGATAGACAATGCTCTACTGCAGATGAGTTGGGGAAGAAGGGAGATATATACCTAGCAAGCAGGGCATCCCTGCACAGGAAAGGGACATCCAGTGTTGCTCATGGGTCTAAAGGAACTCATGGTGGGCTGCCCAGACTGCCCAAATAGAATCTGCCAGTAGCAGGGAAGCCACTAGTCCAGGTACATGTCCAGAATCTAGAGTTAAATGTTTTAAATGCAACCAGTGGGGCCATGTGACATATAGATGTCCACAAAGGCAAGGTGGGGAACAAAAGGTGGGAGAGCCAGTAAGTGAGAATGACAAAATGTCAACAGTAGGTTGTCTTGAGACAACATGGGTACCAAACTACCACAAGAGGTTATATCCTATCTTAGTGAATGGCAAAGAGACCATTGCTGAGAGAGACACAGCCTCTGACATAACCATTGTGAAGCCTGCAATGGTTACAGAGGAGCACTACTTGCCTGGGCAGTCTACTCCAGTCAGAGCTTTAGGAGGGACCCCCATTCCAAATACCTTTGGCTAGGGTTCACCTTGACTGGGTTGGTGGAAAAGGAAGCCAGCAGGTAGGTGTGTTTGAGGATATCCTTGCAGATGTCCTGACAGGGAATGATTTTGACAATGCAGTACCATGTGTTCATGCAGTTACATGCAGTCAGGCTTGGAGACAAGCATGTGGGTCTGGTAGCCTGGGGGAGACCCAGACAGACTGCACACTTGCAGCCAGGACTGGTGAGGTGGTTACTTCATGGAGGGAGCTACCCTGTAGCAGTGAGTTTGAGGGTGGGCCACAGCTGCTTGTCGGTGCTGATGTTTCCTTGGACAGAGTGACTGCATGGGCAGAGGTAAGTAGTAGTGCCCAGGCTGACAGTGAGGTATCACTGTCAGAGGATGCCAGACTTCTTGTGGAAGGGGAGCTAGGAAGGGTTATAAAGAGAGAGCTGAGACAGGCTCAGCTCTCAGACCCTACATTACAAGGCCTGAGGCAGGTAGCTAGTGAGGCACCTGATTCTCGAGGAATCTGTATACTGGGACAAAGGGTTACTGTATAGAGAGTGGACCCCCTGAGGGAGGCTAGAGGGTGAGAGAATACAGCAGTTGGTAGTGCCCAGAGCCCACCATCTGGCACTTCTAGCCATAGCCCATGATATTCCCTTTGCAGGTCATATGGGCATAAAATGCACTAAGAGATGTATTATGCAGAACATCTATTGGCCTGGAATTTCCAGAGATGTAACAGGGTACTGCAGGACCTGTGAGCAGTGCCAAAAGGTAGGCAAGGCATGAGATAAGGTGAAAGCTCCTTTGATGCTTTTGCCTGTGATTGAGGAGCCATTTCAGAGGGTAGCTATGGATATTGTGGGGCCTCTGAGTACCCTAAGTTCCACAGGGGAAAGTATATCCTAGTGGTAGTAGATTATGCTCCAAGTTACCTTGAGGCAGTGCCTTTGTTCTCCATCAAGGCAGAAAAGGTGGCAAATGCTTTGTTAGAGATTTGCAGCAGGGTAGGTTTTCCAAAAGAAATACTGACTGACAGAGGTGCCGATTTCATGTCAGACCTGCTGGCTTGTCTGTGAAAGTGCTACGGGGTGAAGCACCTAAAGATCATCCCCTACCATCCCCAGACTAATGGTCTTGTTGAGAGGTTAAACTCTACACTCAAGTCCATGCTGTGAGCATTTGCAGACCAATTTAAGGGAGAGTGGGACAAATATTTGCCCCATCTGTTGTTTGCTTACAGAGAGGTTTCCCAGGAATCCACATTTTTTTTCACCTTTTGAGTTGTATGGGTATAGGGTGAAGGGGGCCTCTAGACTTCATTCGTGATGAGTGGAAGGGTGAGTGTGAATCCCACAAGGAGTCTGTTGTGGCATATGTCCTAAATCTCAGGACAAGGTTCAGGGAACTCATGGGCTTGGCCCAAGAGAACCTGGCAGAAGCCCAACAGCAGAAAAAGGTCTGGTATGATAGGAATGCTCGACCTAGAGAGCATGCTGTAGGGCAGCAGGTAATGGTTCTCATTCCTGTCAGACACAACAAGCTGCAGGCAGCCTGGGAGGGTCCTTACCAGGTGGTAAGGAAGGTCAGTGATGTTAACTACATGGTGGAACTGCTAGTCAGGAGCACAAATTGTACCACAATAACATGATGAAACCTTACCATGATAGGGAGGACCTTGTGCTGAGCATTTGCAGTGGATTGCAGGAGGAGCCTGAGGGAGATCTGGTGACTGATCTCCTCAGTGAGGCTTGGACTGACACCTCAGTGGAAGGGGTAACAATGTCCCATCAGCTATCTCCTACCCAGGTTCAAGAAATCTGAGCAGTGTTACAGCAGTTTGGGGACATGCTCATTGGGAAACCAAGGTGCACCCACCTGGTGCAGCACCAGGTGGACACAGGACCCTAAAGGCTATTAAGCAGGTCCCTTATAGGCTGAAACAGACTCTGAGGGAGGAGATAAAGGAAATGTTGGAACTAGGGGTAATTCAGGAGTCCAACAGTCCCTGGGCCTCCCCAGTGGTACTGGTGCCAAGGAAGGATGGCAGCACCAGGTTCTGTGTGGACTACAGGGAATTAAATAGTCACACAGAGTTAGATGCTTACCCCATGATTGGGACAGATAAAGCCCTAGAGCAGCTGGATGGTGCTATATCTTACCACCATTGATCTTACCAAGGGTTACTGGCAGGTGCCCTTGACTCCCAGTGCTAGAGAGAGGTCAGCTTTTGTGGCTCATTTTGGCTTGTATGAGTTCACAAAGATGCCCTTTGGTATGAAAAATGCTCCAGCAACTTTCCAGAGGCTGGTAGAGCATATCCTAGCAGGAGATTTTGCCCTTGTTACCTAGATGATATTTCCATCTACAGCCATTCCTGGCAAGAGCACCTCCAGCATGTAAGGGACGTGCTGGGCAGACTACAGAGGGCAGGGTTGACCATTAAGGCCAGGAAATGTCAGGTGGGTATGGCAGAGGGCTCCTACCTGGGCCATAGAGTGGGGAGTGATAAGCTAAGGCCAGAACCTGCCAAAGTGGAAGCCATTCAGGCATGTCTTGCACCTGTTACCAAAAAGCAGGTAAGGGCAATTTTAGGGACAGCAGTGTACTACAGAATGTTTGTCCCCAGTTATAGTACTATAGCTGCTCCGTTCACAGACCTGACAAGGAAAAACAGGCCAGATAAGGTAGTTTGGACCACAGCATGTGAGCAGGCATTTCAGAAGCTTAAAGAATCTTTGGGAGGACCCTCTGTGTTAGCCAATCCAGATTACAGCAAAGAATTTGTTCTGCAGGTGGATGCTTCAAACCATGGGGTGGAGGTTGTACTTAGCCAGATGTCTTCAGAGGAAGAAGAGCACCCAGTGGTTTATCTCAGTCATAGGCTACAACCCAGGGAGGAATGCTATATAGCTGTAGAAAAGGAATGTCTAGCCATAGTGTGGACACTGCAGAAATTTCAGCCTTATCTGTATGGAAGGAAATTCACTGTAGTTACAGATCACAATCCCTTAACATGGTTACATTGATCCAGCCAGCAAAATGCCAAGTTGCTAAGGTGGAGCTTAGGGCTGCAAGCATATGATATGAAAATTCATCTCAACAAACACTGGCTTTGCTCCTGCACCAACCCAGCTTAACTCTTCCACTTCCTCTCAATCTATTCTTCTTCCTTAATTCTTACTATCTCTGCTCACTTACCCTTGTAAGGTCCACCTGATATAAAAACTTTATAGATATACGTTATCCCTCGCATACTGTATAACTATAGCAAAAAAAAAAAAAAAACTTTAATTAAGATATTTTGTTCATTATATTTTTTGATTTTTTGCTCTGATTGTATTTGTGTACTTAGTATAATCACAACCTCTTTCTCTACCTGTTTGTATTGTATTGCCTATCTTTGTTTAAACTTATCATAACCATTGGAGCTTTTCTCCCCGGGCCTCTACTGAAAATGGACATATATCCAGCTAGACTAGCCCAGTCAACAAATGTAAAATAAAATAAATAAATAAATAAATGGCAATGCAACACTGCAGTGAGGTTAGCAATGCCAATGCAGATGGGCTCTCAAGACAGGGAATAGGGTAAGGTATACCCAGACAGACAACCCCCTGAAGCAAAATTTCTCAAGGGTCACTTGAATAACTAGCTGGGGGGGGGGTGTGTGATAAACTGAGAGGCTGCCAGCCCAGCTAGACAGAATTGTGTAAATAATTCTCTGTCATTGTAAATATTAATATGATCTACAGGCTTATTTCACAAATGTAAGAAAATTGTGTTATGTGCTGAGCTTCAAAACTGTAACCATATGCACCCTGCTGGAAGAAAACAGAAATGTGTATAAACTCTATGCCTATGTAATGTATGTTTTATGGTATAAATTGGGAAATACAGAGTTAACTTGCAAACTCTGAGAAAATAAGTAAAGAATTTTATGACTGTGTGATCTCAAGCTAAGAGACAGGATGTCTAGGCTAAGAGTTTCTTTCTATTGTCTTACGACAGATATAATTACTAGGTTTCACATGTAAAATGTCTTTTATTGCTCTGTGACTTCCTGACAGCTACAGATCACAAAGAAATGTTAATTTTTAAGTTCTGTTAGCCTAGGAATTTACGCAGAGGTGACAAGAATGATGTAATCTGAAATGACTCAGCAGTAATGTGTATTATCAATTTAAGAGATCTCAGAGAGAAAGATTTGAAATTTTGTATTTTGTTCTGAATCTGACAACAACTCAGCAACACTTTGCTTTGCTCTGTAAGTAAGACTTAGATCTTAGTATTTCTCTTAGAGATAGATAAGAATATAGGCAGATTAGTGTAGATGTTTTCTATATTTATATGAGACTGCCCTACAATGTTGCTTTACAGTATTTCCTGTGATTTCTGAACTCTCTATTGTCACTATGTTGAATTAATGAGCATTGGTTTGTGTTTTTATTATTTATTATTAAATATTTTTAAACCTTTTAACTGTGGCTGTTTTTTGTAGAGATAATTTAAGCTCTTAGAGTACTTGCATGTATTTAGTGATACTGAACAAGCCACTCCAATAGCCTTCAAGTCTTAGTCACACTTACTATTTGGATAACAGTAACATTGCACAGTAGAACTGGACACCCTTTGGTAAGGGCCTTTATACTACCTGATAGTAGTGGTTGGTGGCAGTCAGTACTACCTTATAGTCTGGGCAAAAGAGGGCATAGCTGGAGAACTGTGCTAGCCTTTCCCAGGAGTGTCTGTGTGTTTGTATATAACTCACATCTCAATGTGTGTGTGTGTGTGTGTGTGTGTGTGTGTGTGTGTGTGTGTGTGTGTGTGTGTGTGTGAGAGCTACATGGACAGGGACATGAAGCACTGGTTGGACAGAGAGGGTGCTGGAGGTTTTGGCTTGACCACTCGGCTGAGATCTGAACCCTATAGGTGTGCTAGTGGAGGGTTTTATTGGTGATCTGGAGGGAAAGGGAGAAACCCACCCCAGACTGATTGTGATCTCTGTGTGCTCTTAAGGGAAATTGTACTTTACTGTCTGTGTACTTATTATCCTCCCAATGTGCACATCCCTTACTGGTGTTAGCGGTGAAGATTGAGGCTCCTTAATTACTGGGCCAGTGCACGGATGTCACATACTCCATAGAGAGCTTTGCCACCTTCACCAACAGCACATCATCCTCTCCTACACAAACCCATAACATATTACCAACTGCCCCCTCCACTACCACAATAACCACTGAAAAAACATTAATCCAAACAATCCTTAGCCACAAATGCTAACAACTTTACCTTAAAACCTGTAACAATATCTACTATAAAATTTTGCTTCTTAAACATAAACCTTGCTCCATAGCTGCTGACATCCTCCCACCTGAATACCCTAAGATGGCAGCAAAAGGCATATCTTACCCAGTAGCTATCTTAATCAATAGATACATATAAGAATATTATGTCCTAGCTATTTGCATAAGAATATAAGTCATCTTACTGCACAAGGGAGGAAACTATATAGAAGTCTCTAACTTTCGTCCCATTGCAAGTATCTCCTCTCTCAAAAATCCTAGAAAAGTGTACCCATGCTCAACCTTTTCACCATCTCATCTCAGAACAGCTCTTAATCATTACTCAGTATTGCTTTAACCCTAGCAATCGTGCAACTACTGCACTATTATCCTTTCCAATAATGTAAACAAGAAAAGCGACTTTGGCAAACCTATCTCTTCCATATTTCTGGATCTGTCCAAAGCCTTTGATACCATTTCACATAACAAATTCCTAACAACTGCACCATCTCGGTCTATCCCCTGCTTCACTTCAGTGGTTTAAAAGTTACTTATCTGATAGACTGCAAGCTGTTAGATGGCAATATACTTTCTTTCCTTACCTCCCCATCACTACTGGTGTATCTCAAGGCTCAATTCTTGGTTCCCTTCTGTTTAACATTTTAATTAATGACCTCTATACCTCTTCTAGGCAAGCATTACTTGTACAGTATGCTGATGATTCAACACTAATATGCTCATCTGACACTCAGGTGCATCTTCTTGAAATCACACAAGAAGTCTTCACCTCTGTTAAAAACTAGTTTCACAATGCCCAATTATTACTCA
Source organism: Protopterus annectens (assembly GCF_019279795.1). Taxonomy (NCBI): domain Eukaryota; kingdom Metazoa; phylum Chordata; order Ceratodontiformes; family Protopteridae; genus Protopterus; species Protopterus annectens. The sequence continues at coordinate 36,525,665 of NC_056744.1, read as the reverse complement.
ACCCCCCCCCCAAATAAAGAAACAAAACTACGCATATTCCTCCCCAAAGCAAAGCTGGAGGACAAATCCAGCTTCAAAATATTTTCACTTAGCAATACTGAGATAGAAATAGTACCCCATACAAAACTGTTTGGTATGACAATTGATGACAAATATCAGATTTGAACTCCACGTTCAAAATAATATAAAAAAATCACCAGAAATTTAGCATGCTTTATAGACATAAACACTTTCTTATGCTACTAAAATCACCCTAGCAACCACTTGCCTCCTTCCCCTCACTCTTATATAGTGCCCCTACCATTACCAACTTGCAGGTATCTGTTAAAATTAAACTTGAAATATGCTTCAACAAATTTGCCAATAAACAATACTATACATATCACTACAAGGCCCTTAAAAGTTTGAACTGGCTTGAACTACCCTTTTACTTAGATTTTGTACAATTAGCTACTGCTTACAGCATCATTTATAAATACCATGCATGTCCGGCACTAAGCTCTGTTTCTTCTATCACCTAAACAAACCCCCTTTGTTCTAATGATAAACAACTTATCACCATCTATAAACCCCAAAAAGCAATTAGGAATAGCCTTGACTGCTAGTCTGCTGGAAAAAAATAGAATTCTATTCCACAGGCTATTGGAACTGTAACTTGACATTCTTCTTCAAGCGTCTTTAAGCATCTTCTGGAAGGCCACCTACCAAACACGTGGCTCTGCTCATGCTATCCCTCTGGTTGAACATTTAGTCTCATCTACCATCTACTTTTCTATGTTTCTCCACCCTATCTGTACAGATTCCCTACCCATCACCACTTCCTCATCTTTACCTGGCTATTCTACCCTCTCTACCACTTTACATTACCTCTTCCTATCACCTCCTCCCCATTTATACTAATCTATCCTAACCTCTCTTCCCCTTTAAAACTACAGTTAAACTAAGCACATCATTTGTACTTATTTCTTACTTTATTTACTTATTACTACTGGGAATTGCCAGAAGGAAGCTCTCCAGAATTGTATTTAGTGTTTTACTTTGCTGTTTCTCATTGTTCTTTTTACATATTTTTATATCTCTATGCCTTACAATATTATTGATTATTTTTGAAATGTATAATTTTCAACTCTTTTCTATGCAGTGTCTTTGAAAATGTTTTTTTCTTTGTTAAATGAAGCCTTTCTCCCCAGGTGTCTACTGAAAATGAGCTCTTGTGACCCAGTCGGACTTTCCTGGTAAACAAATGTCAATAATAGCAATAATGATAGTAATAATGAATCCCCCCAGAGTGTGTCTGCAACTTAGTGGTGCTTTTTCACCAATGATGAAAGGACAATATTTTCCTTTTGTCACTGGTGTAGTTTTGGTAAGTTTGAATTTTGAGTGAGTATATTGACAAATTTCTTGTACTGATATAAATATGTATCTGTGTTCATTCACATCACATTTTAGTCATTTGTCGTCATCTGTATAGATGATAAACTGTTTGGAAAAGTCAGTGGACACCAGCAATGGCTCAGCACAAAGGTTTCTCTTTAACATTTTAAAAGTCATGCCATCCTCTGGTGTCTGCCTGCCCTTTTCTGGCATTCTGCCTTCAGTGATATCTGTTAGGGAACAGGTCACAGAAGAAAAACCTGGGATAATTTTCCTGTAGCAGTCACTAAGTCCTAGGAAAACTGAGACTTGCTTCTTTGTTTGGGATATTGACCAGCCCTCTATCACCTCTATCTTTTCTTTCTGAGGTTTAATTAGTCCTTGACACTGTAATGTAACCCAAGTATCAAGCTTTAGTCATGTTAACCTTTCATTTTAGAACACTGACAGTGAGCCTGGCTTGTCCCAAAGAATTTATAAGTGCCTGAACCTTTGGAAAACTTTGGAAGATAGAGATTGCAATTTTCTGAGTGAATAACCACATTGTCTATATAAACTGCCATACATGTTTGGTGGTGTCTTAAGACTCTGTCCATTAAAATGGCTAGAGTGCCCTGTTGTTCAAAGGTAGAGCAGTACATTGAAAGACACCATCTGATATGGAGAAAGCAATCTTTTCTCCTAGCCTTTTTGATTAGAGAGGAGTGAAGAATCTGGTTTTGCCCAGACACCTCACCCATTCATGCACCTTAAGTGTTGAGTAGTTATCAAGCTTTGGGTATGTTTTTCAACTTACAAAAGCCATTACAGAATCAGATGACACCATATGTCTTTAGCACTAACACAGTGGGGCTATTCTACTCAGCTGACTCCATTTTTTAATCTCATCTCTCACAATTTGCTTCTGGGCCTTTGGTATTCTATAAGGTTTTAAAGTAACTATCTGCTTTGGCATGGTTTCTGTGTGATAAGGGCATTATGACCAGGTAACTTCTACTTTACCTAAATAAATACTAAAATTGAAGTTATCCCACATACAAAACTACTTGTCATGCAACTGATGACAATTCTCAAATTTGATTTACATATCCACAACAGCATCAAGAAACCCCATCAAAAACTAGATACTTTTCATACAGTAAATTTGTTCCCTACCAACTCTGAGCACACACTTTCTACCATCTCTCCTGTAGGGATCCCCTATCATGGCCTATGTATAAGCCTCACTTAGCTATAAATTTAAGACAGTGCTACAGCAAATTCGCCAGATTCACTTACAACAAACTTTAATGGACACACTACTGTTATGCACTAAAAAAACTTAATTGGCTTAAACTTCCTCACTACCTATCCTATACTCATAACCTACAAAATCATCTGTACCTCATCTGCCTCCCTACCAATAAGCCCCATACTCCGATACTATCTTCCAGACCTGCCTCTTATGTCAAATGTTAATTACTTACTATCTACATACCACATAGAGTTGCTGGGGGTCAGTCTTTATTCCAATAGTGTAGACAGAACTTGGAACAATCAGGTCTATCCCACACATTCATCTTTTCAAACTATTACTAAAAGACTTCATCTGTGCCTCCTGACTTTGTCCCTGCTCCTTATCTGGGGCATAGCTTTCCTAACATCCTTCATCACCTTTCTAATACCTCCCTTTAAAGCATTAAATCATTTAACCTAGTTATCCCCTTCTAATAACTCACTTTATTGTACATCTTAAACTGCCATACATAACTTCTAATTAACACAATCAAATTACTACTTAATCACTACTCTATTAACACTTAAACTTGCTAATCCTCTCTGTTACCTCACTCTATTGCATTTCTTAAATTACTTTTACATATTTTATATGCCACTCTTCTAGCTGTAAAGTCTCAGGACAAGGCTTGTATATTAATGTTTGTAAATATCAGTACAAATTGTATTGCACTATTACACTGTGTATTCACTGCAACTGCATTATAAAATGTATTATATATACTGATTGCACTAAATATGAAACATTGGAGCTTTTTTCAAAGAGCCTCTGCTGACAAAGGACACCTGTGTCTAGTTGGACTTTCCCAGTAAACTCCCAGTAAACAAATGTCAATAAATAAAAAAAAAATATCTCTTTTAACAGAATTTCCTGGACTCTTGTTCCTGGGACTTAAAGAAGGTGTCTACTTCAGGAGTAGACAACAACCGCCATCTCTTTTTCTCCCAATTGATGATCTCTGACTGCTGCTCTAACCAAATTAAACTGGGATTCTTTCCAGGCTTTTGTGCATTTATATGATAGATCTCTTCAAGGCATATTTTCACTGTCTACCTTATCCTGTAGTTTAACTCATTCAGCATTTTGAGTACTTCATGAGGTCCTTGACCATTTGCAAGAAATTTCTACTCAATAGGAGGAACCAAAACCAAGATTGAATGACCTAACCAGAACTTCCTAGTCCTGCAATTCCTGTTATACATCATTATCAACTAGCTTGTGCTTTCCAAGGTGTACCCAACAATGGGCATTATTACTCTCATTCTGTCCTGCAAACTATTATAGTGCTCAAGTAAAGTTCTGAAAGAGGTTACTTCCTCATCCTAGTTTCCTTTGCAATGTTCAATAGCCCCTGAGAGCATCTGCAAAGGAACTAAATCCTGTAAAGGCTTGTGGTACCACTCTCATGGAGGACTTCAAATAAGGAAGCAGCAGATCTCAAGATTTTTCCATTGGACTCCGTGATCTTTTTATCATGGATTTCAGGGTTCTTTTGAAACTTTCCACTAAACCATCAGTTTGGGGATGGTCAATAGAAGTTCTATGCTGCGTTCCATGAAAACCTTGCAAAGATGTCTCATAATGTTTGTCATACGTGGGATGTGGGTGCTTTGGTTTATCACAATCTCCTTTGGTATACTAACCCATGAGAATAACAGCATTGTCTCCATAGGGATGGCTATGGAGTTGGCTTTCCTGAGGTTGGGGGGGGGGGGCTTGTGAAATCAGATAGCATAATCTAGGATCATCAGGATGTACTGGTATCCATTGCTGGACTTGAGCAAAAGACGTACAATGTCCAGGGCTATTCTCATGAAAGACAACAAGGGGATTCTCGAATCTCAGGTTTGGTGCTATCTTTTTACATTTAGCGCAGCTTGCACAATAGTGTTCGAGTTCTTTCATTATGCCATGCCAATAGAACTGAGCCAAGATCCTTGCTTTTGTTTTGTCTTTGTCTAAGTGGCCTTCCAACACATGGCTATGGGCTATTTTCATTACTTTTATCATGAAACAGCAACTGTTGTGTAACTTATTCTTTTCTTTTCGCCACCCTATAGATCAGATAGGTTTGTACTTCAAAGTGTGACCCCACCAAGGAGCCTGCCCACACACTATATTGGATGCATTTTGCCTAGCCTGAGTTAGGGTCTTATCATCCCTTGGGCATTTCTAAAGTTCAGGCAGCTTACTGAGAGAGTTCTGCTAGACCACAAACTCCTTCATCATTTGTGCCTCAAGAGGCAGATGGTTTAGACTTCTCTCACTAAGGCAGGCATTGCAGTCTTTGTATCCCACTTCCTTCTGGGCAAGGATAGTTCACTCTCGTGCTCCAAAAGATTCTTCCTGACTTCTCTGTAGGTTGGAAGTCTTATCTATTTTGAGAGAAATAGTGTTGGCTTAGCCCTTTTTTGTTTCAGTCCTCCTCAAATTCTTGGGGCTCCTTGTTTTTCATAGGCTGCTTGTTAGCCTTTCCGTCAACTCTTTGTATCTGGGACTTTGTCTTCTTCTTGTTATTCATCTTCCCATATCTTTACCAGGGTTCTCTGCCACCTTACATAAGTTTATCCATACTTTGATTTTTTTCATGGCCTACTACAGTGACTGTAGGTTTCCTGTGGTATTGCAGAATGTCTTGCCCCTACTTCTGCAGTGAGGATAGTGCTATGCCCTTTAAAGATTTCCCCTCTAACTCTTTCCACAGAGTTTTGATAAAGGGAAACCTCTTTACTATAATTAAATCATGGGTAAGATAGAGTATCCTAGCCACTGTTTGAAGAGTCTTTTCAAACTGAGTTTAGATTTCCACTTAAGTGACTGAGTAACATCTTTTCTCTCCAAATATGCAAATTAACACTATGGATCTGACAAAAAGTGATTTTTTGCTGCACAGATACTTGAATTTTACAAAGGTGATCATGGTGCTGGAATCTAAGACCACCTGGAATTCATGTCCTTGCAATCTTGTCATGCAGTTCATTAGCTTTGCAGTGCAACAACAGCAGAACACAGTTTCCATGAGTCTAGTAGCAGCCCCATCATAACTGATAGCTTTCACACACACACACACACACACACACACACACACACACACACACACACACACACACACACACACACACACACACACATCTGTGATTGTTTGAATGAGAATTTCTAATTTACCTTCCCCACAGTACTTTGCAATGGGATACAACCCCACACTTAAAGCATCAGATAGGATATGTGGTAACCTTTTATTTGGTTCCAGGTTTGTGAACCGACTTAATTAATGTTTCCCTCAATATGTTTTCATAACATAACACTATTTTTCTAGAATTGTCACAAAATTGTCTGCATTTTGAGGGCCAGATTGACATACCAAATATTTGGCAACAGCTAGCACAGCTTTTTTAAATCTATCATTAAAATCTCTAACAGGTTATCTTTAATGTTGAGGCTCTAAGGGTCTAACCAAAATGTTGCTATGTATTTAGCTCAAATAACTGGGTTGTTACTGTTTTGAATCTAGAAAAGGACCACTCATAGAACTTGTGGCGTGGGTCTCTGAAGTAATCCTAGCCCTGGCCAATGGACATTTCCTGATTTTTGTTAAAGTCACTAAGCTCTGTAATGGGAATGTCTACATTTGCATGGAGGGCTCACCATGAGATGCCCTGCTAAGATGCATGTGCAGGTGGAACAGTCCCATCTTTCCTACCAACCAATCCTTTTAAAGGTCATAAGGTAGGCTTTGAGGTCATCGTGTCAGCTGAGAGTCTCCAAAGGAGCTACAGACCTCAAATGGGCAATAGACTTAACTGTGGTTACCATTACCTCAACAGCAGCAGTAGTAATAGTTTGAGAAGCTGCTACATAGTAGTGGTCTTTTTGAATCAGCAATCTCTTGTTCAGGACAAAACATGCCAACAAACTTACTTGTTGCTAGCTATAGGGAACTTTGCTGTCACTTTTATTTTTGCAGTGACAGGTGGAATAGGAAATTGCTAGGTAAGGTTTTAGCTACTTATTGCATAAACCAGTTGTAGCAGGAAGAGGCCATAAACACAAAAGACTTCTATTAAAGCAAATGTTTATTGCAGTACACTTTAAGCCAAGCAAATCCTCGCCAACTGGAAATAAAATATAATGACAGACTGAAACATAAAATATTTGGAGAATCAGACAACTTATTTTACAGTGCAACAACTTCATAGCAAACAACCATACCTATGGGACTTAAATAGATGCAAGCTGGAGCTTCTGGGTAGCTTACATGCAGTCTATAATTAACAGTGAAAGAATAACAGTCATTGAGGAAATATCTCTCTCTCACTCTGCCTCATCAGGTCTCAGACTGATGAGGGTCACAGTTGCACAAATACACAGTGAAGAAAGTATGTGCAAGTATCTTTCACTAGGTCTGACCCTAGCAACCGATCAGAACTATATACCGAAACAAAAGAACACGCCTCTTTTACTAAGTCAACTGTTAATAGTAAAACTCAGAGGAAAACAAATTAACATGAGGTGTCTCTTACCAGACATTCTGTTAATGAGCAGCATTAGTAAGATGGTCAAAGACAACAAATTATGAATGAGTATTTTTAGTCAAATCTTCAGCTGGCACATAGGGATAGGGGGTCAGTTTTGTTAATTTTGAAAACATTTTGCAGTTGGACACAGAGATTTAAGCAAGATGAGTTATACTGCAGATGCAAGATAAATCAAGTAAATGGCAATCTTTGGTGCACTGCTTAGCTCTCTGGCAGATAACTATCTTAGGCAGCAAAAAGTCTCTGGTAAGTAAATATCTTAGGCAAGAAAAGTTTTCTGGTGATACCTCAATGAAAAAGTTGAGCAGTCCTTTCTGGCTCACCACATCTTAATGGAAATTTGGCTCAGAACTCCAACCTCCAGAACTTTGGCTCACAATTTTAAAAACACAAGTTGTAGTTTGACAAGACACAGCATTTTTTTGTGAAAATATGTAAGCAACTTAAGATGCTTGCTGTGCTGTAAACCAGAGCTGATTCTTATAAGTGGGTGCAGTTAAAATGTTAACAGCTCCAGACATGTTTTAGTTCACCATCAGTGGTTTTGTCAGAATGACTCGGAAATATGCTGAAATGAACAACTTCAGATATCCAGGTATCCAAATACATTTTTGGGGGGAGATCCAACTTCTTTGAGAAACAGATATAACTGAGTAATTTTCACATTTGCTCTGAAAAGTCATTAGGCTAAGAGATTAACAGTGGGGAACAGTTACGTTTTTGCATGTCAAGAAACTGGGGTTGACCAAAACGCAGATAGGAGTTGCAGGGCTCAGATGATAGTTGTTGAAACAGTGTGTGTGTGTGTTTGTCTATATATATATGGATGTCTAAAATACAGAATATCTAAACACAATGTGTCGAGTGGAACTTATCTAAACTCAATTAATTTAAACCAATAAACCTTAGAAAACAACAGAAAATACACCATAACATGCATATGTAGCAACTCCATTGTTGCACTACAGTGGAAGAAAGGGAAAATACTGGAAGTGTACCACCAGCTGACACAATCCCCCACACTGTAATAAAGCAAACTGAAATATTACTAGTAAATCTTTAAGAAAACTCATGCCACTGATAAAATAATAATAATAGTAAACTTTACTTATTATCAAAGTTTGACTGGTAAAATGTATTGAAGAATATCACTAGGTAAAATGTGATTAGGTAACTTTTTAATGAATTGTGATGAGATAAAATGATAATTAGACAAGTTGTATGTCACACACACCCACACATGCGCACACACACACACACACACACACACACACACACACACACACACACACACACACACACCTATATATCAATGTATCTATCTATAGGTATACTGTCCCCTAGCAACTGCTGTGAGGTGTGTGCAACTTTGAAATTTAAGCATTGCAGGAGGGAGCTTGAATACACATGCTCTAAATAGAGGAAGCCATGCACCCTTTTTGTAAGAAAGGGGGAACATAGAGAGAGAGAGAGAGAGAGAGAAAGAGAGCGAGAGAAAGAGATCGAGAGAGAGAGAGAGAGAGAGAGAGAGACAGGCTGAGGCCTGAGAAAGCTCAAGAGTGAAGCTAGTTGTGAGAATTGCTCAGGGGCTAAAGGAATTCAGAGTCATTAGGGCTCTGAAACTGGATGGGGAGAGCCGTGTTCCAGGAAGTCACAAAGAAAGTGTCTTGAAAGCTTAAAATTCCTATTTATATGGAATACAAGGCATGAATGTGGACTATATTATAAACAGCTACCCATTTAAAGGAATTGGATTCTGTTAGTAGCATTTTTGTTTTGAACTGGGTGAGATGAAAGTACCTTGTCATATGGAAATCTGTAATGCTGAATATTTTTTCTAAATCCTTAAACATTTAAATTCTTCTTCATAAATAAACCTGTTTTAATTTTACATGTTAAAAGCTTTTTTTGACTGCAACATACTACAGTAGTAAAGAATATGGGCAAAAAAAATAATTTCTGTGTTATTAAAATATAATCAAACTGCTTCTGAGTTAACGAGAAAATAGCAAAAGTGAATTGTAGAGTATGTACAGACATGAGGTGGATGAGCAAGCCCCCATATAGAAGCATTTTTGCCACAGCCAAAGGGGAGAGCAAGAAATGGAAAATAGACCCTTAGATTGAAGTAAACAATATGATAATTAAACCAAGTTTAAATGAATTGTATGAGAAACTGGTAGAATTACAAGTACTGTTGAAGGTTTTGGCAAAGTGATATAAAATTGTTGAAAGGCTGCCTACTAAATATGGCTACTGTGATATCACTAAGATACTGAAAGAAATGCTTTGGGTAGATGTTCTTAGAAAATGTAGCCTACTGCATTTCAAATAAAGTAAACCCAAGGCACTATGTAGCATTGACATTTTAGATTGCTTATGATTCAGCAAAATTTAACAGTGCAAAAAAAAAAATGAAGCAGTTACTGATGTAAAAGTATGAGGACTTTTTTGTGATAGCATGGAGTGCAAACAGTGGTGGAAAATGTGTGTAGAAAAAATGTTGCACTGACATTCTAAAAATAATTCAGACACATTTTTAAAGTATGTGCACTGGAAAAATGTAATTGAACATTGTGTTTCAAACTAAAGCCTAAGCAGTGTGTGAAGTATTAATGGTTCACATATTAGAGTTTCCATGGTGTAATTCATCTGATACAGTTCAAAACAAATGATTCACAAATAAAATCCCAAATAATGTTCTACATTGTATTGTTCTACTTGCCTGTAACTAAACTGAAAGAAGTTAAAGAAAACATAGAGAGAAAGTTCTATTGCATTTAAATGAATTTTGAATTGGAAAAAGGGAACCAAAGTAATTGGGATTATGGGCTATGGGCATATTATCGAGTACAGATCTGTTAGTTTTATATTGTGCAGACTGGAATCTTGACAAGGTGCTAGTTTATGGTTGGGGTGTGGGATAGGGGGTGTAAAAATTGCTTCACCAAAAACTTTGATGGTATTTTGTGACACTAAGGTTTATACATGGTGCTTCCACTGATGGTTGAGGCCTATGAGGGTGATAATGAGGTTAATTGCTTGTGATGCTGCACATTGCCTGTGCTGAAAAACAAAAGGCAAAATAGGCAATAAACAACACAATAAATATGCTGAAAATAAAATTGCTTTCACAGATAGTAAACCAATATCAGTTTCTGCTGAGATGTAGTAAAATGATTTTACAAAAAGCAATGTTGAAACTTGAAGTCTGGTTAAAAGCAACACTGTAGCACAGTATAACAAAAATGTTTTACATCAAGCCAGAAGCAAATGGATATTTTTCAGTCAAATGTGCAGAGCAAAACTTTATTTGGGTAATAGGTCTAGCTCTAAATTATCCAAGATAGCTGGAATAAATTAATGCTGAAGATCAGCACTTTTGTTTTAACATACGGAGCGTTATTAATAAATAACTAAGATAAAAGGTAATAGTAACCTTTTCAGAAAATGTGATTGCACAGCAAATAAAGAACAACGCACTCTCCTGCATTTTTCAATTTTGCAAGAAGATGCCAGGATCTTAACAGAGTGCATATGTGCCAAGACAGCCAGGGAGCATTGCCGCTAAGCAGAGGTAATCAATAGCAAAATCATTAACAAAATCGGAACAGATGGTTTCCAAAAATGTAAATTAAAATATCAGAGTTTTAAAAAGTTGTCTGACCTTGATCAGCAAAAGAAAATCCAAACTTAAAGAAATAAATTGTTGATTATCCAAGACACTCTAAACGTTTGGGGCAAAACATAACAGTAAAAGTAAATGTGAAAGTGGTAAGCCAAGTAATACTGAAAATGAAAGTAAGCCTATTTCAGAGAAGCTATTGTGTAAATTGAAAAAAACAAAAAAATGACCTGGTGCTTGAACTTGAAAGATGAAAGACAAGTGAGCTTCAAACTCAAGCTTGCACAGTATATTTACAAAGTGAAAAAGACAATTTGTGGCAAGAGCTGCAAACAGATAATAATGCTAACAGTGCTCTTTTTGATCTAAACATAAAGTAGCAGAGTGAGCTACTAAAAGCACAGCAACCACAGAACAAAATCAAAGTCAACAACAGTGCACAAACTCTTGCTTATATAACAAAGTGTTGTAGTATTTACATATAAAAAATTTGAAAGTGAGAAACTCAAAAAGGCATATTTAAAGAAATACAAAGATAACTTAATTGCACTTATCACATCTAAGAGCTGGAAAAAAAAGAACAAAAGCCTTGTTAACATGCTACAGGAAGTAAAAAGAAAGTTGTAATACAAGATGGATGAATTGTATGATGCTATTCTCAAGCTAACCACTGTGTAAAAGGCTGGAAGTGGAAAATAAAATGCAAAGGACATCTTTGGAGAAAGCAAACAGTGCATTAAATCATTATATGTTAACCCTTGTTTCTCATTCTGAGCTAATATAGGGAAGTTATACTACAGTGTTGGACTTTGAAAAGAAAAATGGTTCCTTTAAGCAGAAGATATAAACACATGCTAAACTTCTGAGGTAGAGAAAGGTAATTGATACAGAGAACAGCAGATACATTAAGAGTCTGAAAGGCAGAGAAGCAACTGAACAGAAGTGTACAGAAGGCCAGACTAGTGTGCTGGTTAAATCATACAACAAATAGTTGCAGAACCAAAAGCTGCAGAAACAAACTCAAGAAAGCTGGAACTGTTCAGAGTACATCAGATGCACTTAATGTTGAGTACAGTCTAATCATGAAGTCTAAACCAACAGACTCACAACCTGTGTTGAATCTGGAGTAAGGTGAGAAGAGTAGGAAAGAGCTGGATGTCTTGGAAATTGTGATGCTGTTTATGGAAGTAGAAACAGGCAAGCATGGAGTTGCTGTGTTGCAGCAGAGATAATGCCACACTAATGTTTATATTGGAAAGTGAAAATAAGCAGTTGAGATCTAATACAAAGAAGAAAAACCTAGTCAGTAAAAAAACTGAACTGGAATTAATGCCAGCACAAGACCTGGAGAGAGATCAATCAATAAATATAGGCAAAACATTAATAGGCAAACCATTTAGAAAAAGAACAAGTAAAAGCAAGAAGCACTTAAATTGTCTGAGTAAAAATGTGATTAAATGTTTCAGAAACTTAAGGCAACATGGGAAAAGATGATAATGTGGATGATTCTGATACTGAGTAGGAAAAATACAGCAGCAAGAAACTAGGGACTCCAGTACATCAGATGTGGACTAGGGTAAATCCCAGTGAAGTGTGTTTTTGTGCTGCAAATAGTGGTGGGCTTTCACTTGATGAATGTCATAATGTATAAAAAGGAATTAATAGCAGAAATGAGTCTGAACTAGTGTCCTGAATCTACCAAGTACAACAAAAGGTTAATGTCTTGACCAAACTTGTGACCTAGAAAGAGGAATCTGTTATGAAGAGACTGCACATGGCTTAAAACAGTTACTGTGCTATGTCTATTGTCAGGTTGGACATTTCGCCAGAAATGTTCACAACAGGAGTGATACTTGAAAAAAGTTACCCTTTTTATTGAGATCATGGACCAGCTGAGGTGAGATGCAGTCAGCTGATACTGACTATTTCAACAGGTCTGACCTGGCAGAGTTATTTGGTATAATAACATTTACCACCTCCTGTGGGGCATGTGAAGCTGTGGTGTTTAAGCAGTGTGGGAGGGGGATTCCACAATTATACCTAAATGGAGGAAGTCACACCCCTTTTAGTAAAACAAAAAAAAAAAGGAAAGAACAGAAGGAGAGAAAGAGCGAGAGAAAGTGTATGTGTGTGTGTGTGAGAGAGAGACAAACTGCTAGAGGCTTAAGGGAGCTCAGAAAACAAGCAGGCTGGGTCTGAAAGAAATTGGAGTCTCCATGAAATGACTAAGTCAGTAGTGTAGCAATAATTTTGGAGAACCTCTGGAACTAGAAGAACAGTGCTGCAGCCCTGCAAGTCACAAAAAAATTGAATGCAATTACTCTTTGTGTTGAATATAGGACAGTAGTATGGACTAGGTTGTAAACACCACCCTGTTTAAAGGAACTGGCTATATAAGTAACCTTTTGTTTTGAACTAGGTGAGATGAAAACACCTTTTGCTATATGGAACGCTGGAATGCTGGATTTTTCTTTGGGATATACTATTCTACAAAACTTTGGAAGTTTGTGTTATTTCTCAGAAATAAGTTCTAAACAGGAGGCCAGCACCAGAATGTTATAGACACACAAAAACCTTTATTTAATAATAAAGTATTATTACTAACATCATATTGGTTTCGGCAGACTTGCCTTCTTCAATTTTAAGAGAAATGTTAGTATATCAGTACACACACATTTATATAGCATTAAATAAACACATAAATAAACTTCTTCCTGTTAAGTAAATTCCTTTAAAGATACAAATGATAAACATAATACATTATATTATAAGTGATCATTAAGTCCCAGGGAGAATAAACCCCCCAGTTTAATAATCCAATACTTTTCCTTTTTATTGAGAATGGAATGCCAGCCAAGTTTATTACCTCTGTCCCCCTGGATCTTATCTATAATCATGAAATAAAATCTGGCAGTGCTGTGTGAAATGCAATGCCTGTATAAAACATTGGTTAGTCATTTATTACCTATGTCACTTAGGTGCTCGGACATGCAAATATGTAGGGGTCGGGAGGTTTGACCTATATAAAATGCTGAACAGGTACATGTTGCTAGATATATAACCCAATCAGTTCCACAATTGCCAAAACAATTTTATATCAAATACCTGACTAGTATTTTTACTGGAAAATTGTTTGGACTTGTGTATATGTTACACAATGTACAGTGGCCACATGGGAATGTACCTAGTAGCTAGTCCCCAGTTATGGTCAGTTGGTGACTAAATGTCCCCCTACTGCCAACCTGTTTAAATTGTGCAAAATGTGATCCCAACCTATTTCCCTTCCAAAAGGAGAATTTGCATTCAGGTCCAAAAGCCTGATACAACTCTTCATTAGCCATTAGCATATTCCAGTTTCTAGACACAACATCCCTAATCAAATTAACATTCCACCCATAGGTCATAACAAACCTAATAGTATCCAAATTATTCTCCTGTGTTTTGTTCTTGTATTCTAGTAACTGCGTTCTCTCTTGTGTAGTTGCCCAATTACTGGCAGATAGGATATCCTGTTGTCTGTAACCCCTAACCTGAAATCTATGGGTTAGGTCCTGCTTTAATGAGACATAGTCCTCTTGTGTTGAGCAAATTCTTTTAATACGCAAAAACTGAGATTTGGGTATATTTCGGATTGTGTGGAGTGCGTGCAAGCTAGAAGCAAATAACAAGTTGTTGTACTGGGGATATTTCCTGAATACCTGAGTTCTAAGTGTATCATCCGGATTTCTAATAATTGGAACATCCAGAAAATTGATTTGTTGAATATCACAATTCAATGTGAATTCTATTCCCCATTTGTTGTCATTTAAATATTGTACAAATTCTAACAGATACTGCCTATCTGCTTGCCACACCAACCAACAGTTTTCTAAAAATCTTCTCCAAATATCAATCTCATTTAAGTAGATGTTATGTGTGTCATTGTATATCAGATGTTCTTCAAGGCAAGTCTGCTGAAACCAGTATGATGCTAGTAATAATACATTACTGTTAAATAAAGGTTTCTGTGTACCTATAATATTTTGGTGCTGGCCTCCTGTTTTGAACTTTGACTTTTATTGGCCGTTTGCACCTGCCGTACTTGCTGGGGTTCTTTTGATTTCTCAGAAATAAACTTGTTTGAGTTTAAAAGAAATATGGAAAGCCATTTTTATTACTATAACATACTACAGCCGGTGTGTTTACCTTTAAGAACATTGTAACATTACTCATGTACAAATTAACAGAAATACTAACTACTGGGAAGCACATGTGAAGTGTGATTGAAAAGATGTGTACAGCAGAAAACCCCAGTAATAATAAATAACTTATATAAATGTATGTATGCAAACACATACATAGTGGATATCAAGAATCATAAAGCAAGATATTGAACTGATTCAGTAACAGTTTAATTTATTATGTGGTAGTAAAGATATGTATTGCAAGTGATCTCTTATCTCTTTAATGTGCTAACAGTTATCAACAAAGGGATGTGGCATGGTTATTAGCTGAGAACCAGAAAATCATTTTTTATGGTAAAATATCAGAGGTAAAAGTTTCTGCCAGGTAAACTTAGTCCTTAAGAAGTAGAATGCCTTTTTGTAACCATATCATAAGTGCCCAATGCCCATCAAACATCTACATGCATGTTAGATCACCAGATTTTGAAATAATTATCTTTCCTTCATATAGTCCCCTAGTCCATTAATGGTCTGCCATACCTGTCACAGTACACAAATAATTATACAGAGAAGAAAAAAGTCCAACGATGTTTACAAACACAATGGTATTTACAAAGACACTGGTACATTACAAAGCTCAGGCATTTTTGTTAGGTAGTCCTGGTGACCATGGGGCTGGTTTAGTCCTGGTTCTAATTTTGCGTGTTGGGGCATGACAATCAAGGACGGCTCAGAATTTTGAATTAAAGTATTCGACTGCATCATCTAATGGGAGGTGTTTCAGGGGTGACCAGTCACAGGCACTAAGTGCTGCTTGGAAGCTATCAGGGTTAACGTTTTTGTTAGCCCTTATTGTCCTATAAATGGTTGAGTTGGGAGTTTCAGTCTTATATCTGATTAAACAGGTGAGTGCGTGGTCACTTATATCTTCAGGGGGGGTACCTGTTTTATAAGTTTGTTGCTGACTATTAGGGAGAATCCAGTCTAGGATGCTTTCTTTGTTATTAAGTTTATTGGTTCTGGTAGGGGATGTGATGGTTTGAGTAAAACCATATAGGTTAATATGAGTAGAAAGCTGCTCAGATGAACAGGAATTCCAGTTTATATTAAAGTCACCCAGCATTCTGGTTTCTTGTGGGTAGTTGGTTGACAGCCAACTGAGGATAGCTTCTAATGTGTTAGTATTATTGCCTGGGGGAAGGTAGATACAAATGATATATATGAATTTACATTTATTAAGCTGAATCTTGGATATAAGAATCTCTGCATTACTAGATAGTGGAGGTTTGGGGTCTTGTAAGGTAACTTGTAATCCATTTTTATATAGTATAGCTACTCCTCCACTCTTCTTAGCATTACGGTCAAGTCTCAAGATATCATAGCCGGGGGAGTAACTACACTGTCTTGTATTGATGGCTTGAGCCATGTTTCAATGAGACAGAGGAAGTCAAAAGAATGTACATCTATAAGGGCATGCAGGTGTGCAACTTTATTATTTATGCTCCAAATATTAAGATGAGCTATCAGAAGAGAGTTGGGGGGCCTAGTAGTCAGGTATGTGTTAGTAGGAGTTGTTGTATCAGGCTTTACAGTTGAGCTAGAGGTTGGACCAGGGCTTGGGTGTATGTCACCGTCTAAAAGGGAGTGGACCAGCATTCTCAGGGTGAGTTGTAAAAGTTTACAAGTTAGGTTCTGGGATCTCCTGGCTTTTGGGCTATAATAAGTAATGTGAGTAAGTCTATGAAACTTGGCTGATGAATACTTTGGTGGACAAGAGGTGTTACAGGGATTATGGGGAAGGAGATGTGTTGGTATAGTGGTTTCCTTATAGAGGTTGTGAGATCTGAGATATTTATGGTGTTCATAGAAAGTAAGTAGATAAGGTATAGTTAGAATAGTTAGTAGTGAGAATAAAAGTAAGGGTCTGTGGTATGTTAAGGCAGTAAAAGGAAGCATTGTAGATTAAATTCAGTTGAGGTTGATATACAGAGATAACTACAGATACTATAGTAAGGTGGTGACTGGCAGGAAGTGAGTATTAGCTCTTGAAGAGGAAGGAGTTTGTGATGGGTGGTAGTGTAAGGGGGGTGAGGTAAGGGGTGCATAAATGTAGGACTGCTGGGAGTGGTTGGAATTTGGGGGTAGGGGAGCGAAGTGAGCCCGCAGGGTGAACGGAGCGGGTAGAGCCACAGAAGGAGTGAACCCTAGGAGAACAATCAGCAGAGCTGATTGCTAAGGTAAGTTTAGGTGGGGAGAGGTAGGTGATAAAAACCTAGGTAGTAGGGAGAGTATGCAGAGTGGCTAGGCAGTGAAGAGTATAAAATAATAGAAGGGTATAGTGGGACTACAACTAAACAAGCAGGGAAGGATATAAGTTATTAACACAGGTTAAAAGAGGGGAAGGGAGGCTAGGTTTGGGAACCGATTGGTTTTAGCTGCTGGCTGTCCTGGCTAGTGAGAGTAAATTTACAAACCTACAGTATTACACACTATTATGTCTACAGACAGTGGTTTTAAAGCACATACTTTCTCTTATTTTATTTATTCCCTTGAGGGACTGTTGCACAGGGAGAGGATGGGTTCCATTCCTTAGCATGGGGAGAAAGCAGTACTATGTGGAAAAGGTTGCTATTCAGCAGTCAGGGCAAATCCTCATTAATACTGAACAATCAGGTTGGGCAGTTTCTCTTATTTGATTTATTCCCTTGAGGGACTGTTGCACAGGGAGAGGATGGGTTCTGTTCCTTAGTATGGGGAGACCGCAGTATTATGTGGAAAAGGTTGCTATTCAGCAGGCAGGGCAAATCCTCATTAATACTGAACAATCAGGTTGGGCAGTTTCTCTTATTTTTTTTCTCTTATTTTATTCAACAATACAAGGTAAGCGCTTTCACAGTCTTTAGACTTGCTTCTTCAGACCTATTAAACAGTGCTACACCTGAACAAACTTAACAATCAAGGCAACCAATCAGTTGTTTTGAAGTAAGATTACTTGAAAAAGAGAGAAAACACAGTACCTTCAGCACTGGTTTAAGAGAAACTCTCTCTTTTATACCTGGGTGTTTATCTGCATTTAGATACGAAATCCACTTCTGTTCTCTCATTTAAGAATTACAGTGTCTCACTTTTACAAAACAAACTCATTGAAACTGGTCTTCTTTATTGAAGACTGCTTTTGTGATGTTGAGAAAAGATAAGCTTTCCTTTTTGTGAATTAGTGGAAAACTGTTTTCTTGCATGCATGTGAGTATGTGTCTGTCTGTGCCTGTATTTGTATGAGTGAGTGTCTGAGTATGTGAGTATAGGTATGGGTAACTTCTTCAGCACTCTGAGAAACCATTGCAATGGAGGAAAATGCTGCTTTCCACAAAATATATTGTCCTTAGAGCTGATTATATCAAGCAGGTTGATGCAAATGACAGTAAAAACTTTTTGTGTTTAATTTCTAAAATCACAGTGTTGGTAAATCTTGCTTTATAAGAATGACAAATATCCATTTACATTTAGACAGAAATGGCATGTCACCCAGGGAAATATAGAAAATAAATCTAACCAAATATTCAAAATATGTTGGAGGAAAAACAATAAAATTCTTATAAATATCTGATAACGATTAACTGATAAAAACTTGATCTCATTACTTCATCCGACCTTGTTAATGACTGAATTCTACTTGATCCTCACATATAAAGTGCTGGTAGAACAAGACCTGTAGCCTATACAGTCTATTGAACTGCAGCTAACTGCAGTGCACCTGCGTCTCATTTTACTGTGGTCTTTCCCTGTTCCATCTGTCATAGGCACCCTAGAAACCATCTGTTTGACCTACATTCCAAAATTCCCCCTGACATCGCATTTACAGACCATACTACCCATAAAATAGTATTTTGTTCGATCAGTCTTGTGTCTTGCTACATCTAGTTCTCACTTGTGTCCCCTTCATCTTCTATGTCTCTCCTCCTAAGCTCCTCCCAACCACTTGGCCTCTGACAGTGTAATATGCTACTATCATGTTGTTCTTTTTCTCGGTTCCATTTTGCACATATAACCAAAGATAATGCACCCAGTGACTGTCAGGACTCCTTTTTAATAAGAAATATAAAAACCAATGCACAATCCAATAAGTTGAGCACTTTCATCAATAGACTTTGACTTCATCAGAACCATGGTCCACATTTAAAACCAACAGGTTAATGATAATTAATTCTTAAAGAAATAGTTTAAAAAATGTTTCCATAATAAAATAGTATATATATATATATATATATATATATATATATATATATATATATATCTATCTATATATATATATATATAACTATATATATATATAGTGCATATATATATATATATATATACACACACACACACACACACACACACACACACATATATATATATATATATATATATATATAACTATATATGTATTAGTGCATGTACCAGGTATAAAAACCAACAAAGTACAAGAAAAATACCTTTAAAAGCTTACCTTTATGTATAAATAAACCACTTGTAAAACTATTCAATGTAATATCACAAATGTAAATACATAATTTTAGGTGAACTTGAATAGAGTATGCAACACCAAGCCATTGTTCACACCCAAATTAATTAATTGCTACTCTATCCTTTAGGGCTGGGGTGATAGATATGGCATCATTTATATCAGGCGAGAAATTGGCCGCTAACCTAAATTGCCACAGAAGTTCCATTTTGCAAAGCTTATTTTTCCAGTCACCACCCCTGGGTTCTATGTGTACAATGTCCGGGATACCAAATTTGAAACCCTGAAAGTTCTCACACCCCAAAAAGTGCCTAAATAAGGCATTGGTCTCTTTTTTGTTTTTTAAATCAGACATATGTTCATAAATTCTCCGTTTAAGAGATCTCTGTCATTCCAAAATAAAATCCTGGACATGTATCACATAGTGCCAAATAAACTATCCTTTGGGTGTTGCAATTACCCTGCCTAAAATGTATATTAGTTTTCATCTTGTCACCTAATACTACATTAGGTTCCCTAAAAATGATACTATACTGTGAACAACAGCCACAATTTTTAGTACCTATTCCAGTGTTTTGATCCCCCAATGTGGTTCGACTTTCAACTAATTCCTTCAGGTTCATCCCAACATTGGTAATAAAAAATGGCTGATCACCCATGGCATGATACATTTTCTGATTGGTCCTAAATGGTTAAAACACTATGTTGGACAATACAGGCTTGTGTATAATTAGCAGGTGTGGAGGAATAGCCCTTTTTGCCAAGATGAACTTGTAATGAAGCCCCCGCCCCTAAAAGCGGTTTGTATTTCTTACCCCACTCACTGTATATCCCCTCAAGAATAGCCTCAGCCATATCCCTAGGGTATCCCCTTTCAATGAACATGTCCCTTAGTACCACAAACTCATCCTTAACTTCAGCCAAATCAGAGGTCATACATGCAATGCGTATTGCTTGCCCCTTAATAATGCTTTTTTTCTGTGAAAATGGGTGATGGCTAGAAAAATGCAAATAGGAGTTGCAAAAGGTATTCTTCCAAAACACCCTAGATTTAAAGCTATGTAAAGAATGAGAAATTGTGGTATCTAAGTAAGATATCTCATTCTTATTACAGAAATATGTGAAATTTAAGAAGGGAGTGGTATTGTTTAAATAATCGAGGAAAATGGGGATTTTTTTCCTTTTCCCCTTTCCATAAAATAAAAATATCATCCAGGAATCTATTGTACAATAATATATGACTAGCCCACCAGGTACTGTTAAATATATGTTGAAGGGGATATACAGTGAGTGAGGTAAGAAACACAAACCGCTTTTAGGGGGTCTATATTAGAACATCGAAGTTTCAAAACTTCAAATGTTCTAATATCGAACCCTATTCAGTGAAAGCTGAAAACATCGAACATACAGAACAGTGACATTTTTTTCCTAGGGAAAAAATTTGCTGTTCCAAAACATACAAACAACACAAGCACACCAAACAAACAACAATCCACGCAAATACACCTAAAATCTTACACCTAACCCTACACTAAACTATACACACAACACTAACTATCCACTTACCTTAACCCAAATCCATCACTATCGCACACTCACCTCACCCGCATCCTAACCCCAACTCACCTACCCCACCCTAACCCTCACGTCCACACAATCGCACACATACCTAAACTGCGCCCTAACCCTAACTCACCTAACCCGCCCTAACCCTCATGTCCACACAATCGCACACATACCTAACCCGCACCCTAACCCTAACTAAACTAACCTGCACTCAATCGCACACTTACCTTAACCCAACCCGTAACTTTCCACCACAGCACTGAAAATACTGAAGCAACAGAAATGGACAACCAAATTCTTTCCCTAGGAAAAAAATTGGTTTTCTGTTGCTTCGATATTTTCAGCTTTCGCTGAATAGGGTTCGATATTTGAAACTTTGATGTTCTAATATAGACCCGCTTTTAGGGGCAGGGGCCTCGTTACAAGTTCATCTTGGCAAAAAGGGCTCTTCCTCCACACCTGCTAATTATACACAAGCCTGTATTGTTCAACATAGTGTTTTAACCAAGGATATTAAAAATATCCTACAAAGGAATTGGAGTATTTTTAGGACCAATCAGGAAATATATCATGCCATGGGTAATCAGCCATTTTTTATTACCAAGGTTGGGATGAACCTGAAGGAATTAGTTGAAAGTCGAACCACATTGGGGGATCAAAACACTGGAATAGGTACTAAAAATTGTGGCTGTTGTTCACAGTGTAGTATCGTTTTTAGTGAACCTAATGTAGTATTAGGTGACAAGATGAAAACTAATATACATTTTAGGCAGGGTAATTGCAACACCCAAAGGATAGTTTATTTGGCACTATGTGATACATGTCCAGGATTTTATGTTGGAAAGAGAGAGAGATCTCTTAAATGGAGAATTTATGAACATATGTATGATTTAAAAAACAAAAAAGAGACCAATGCCTTATTTAGGCACTCTTTGGGATGTGAGAACTTTCACAGTTTCAAATTTGGTATCCTGGACATTTGTACACATAGAACCCAGGGGTGGTGACTGGAAAAATAAGCTTTGTAAAAAGGAACTTCTGTGGCAACTCAGGTTAGCCACCAATTTCCCGCCTGGTATAAATGATAACATATCTATCACCCAGCCCTAAAGGATAGAGTAACAATTAATTAATTGGGGTGTGAACAATGGCTTGGTGTTGCATATTCTATTCAAGTTCACCTAAAATTATGTATTTACATTTGTGATGTTACATTAAATAGTTTTAAGTGTTTTATTTGTACATAAAGTTAAGCTTTTAAAGGTATTTTTCTTGTACTTTGTTTGGTTTTTATACCTGGTACATGCACTAATACATATATATATATACATATATATATATATATATATATATATATATATATATATATATATATATATATATATATATATATATATATATATATATATATATATATATATATATATATATATATATATATATATATATATATATATATATATATATATATTACTTTATTATGGGAACACTTTAAACTATTTCTTTAAAAATTAATTATCATTAACCTTTCAGCCAATCAAATGCATTACATTGGTATTTAATGTTGGTTTTAAATGTGGACCATAGTTCTGATGAAATCAAAGTCTATTGATGAAAGTGCTCAACTTATTGAATTGTGCATTGGTTTTTATATTTTTATTAAAGAGGGCTCCTGACAGCCACTGAGTGTGTTATCTTTGGTTATTAGTGACTTTTTTTGCATCGTGGAACTATTGTTGTTTTATTGGAGTTTCCATTTTGCACATATCAAGCACTCTGAATTTTTCATAGTTCAGCCCATTTACCCATCTCATCATTGTGACAGCCATCTTTATTTGCACTTTGTCAGATCCATCTCTCTCCTTCAATATTAGTGCTACAGCAGCATGCAGTTTTTAAGGTATGTCCTACACAACAGAGGATGACTGGATTGTTAACCGAGTACATTTCTCTGGTTATACATCCCAAAATCCTGTTGGCCTCAGCCACTGTTCTACATGATACAGCCTAATGGTGATGGTAACGTCAAAATCACTTTATCTTCAACTTCTCATGGTCCCTCCACCCAGCATGCATGTTTTCTCTAGATTTTCCTGCCAAAGTCCATTTCCTCATTCATTTTTAATCAAGTCATACATCCTGGCAGTCTTGTCTCTGAAGTTTTTAAAGAAGGCTAGACCCAATACTGATAACCACTTCTTCAATCCTAGTATAGCTGACATAGAGATTGGTCTTGCATTTCACCTTCAGGGTAATAAATGACACAAATGTGCTAAATAAGATTTATTCTAGTACTGAACATTATAACTAGTCAATGAGCCAATTTTGTGTTTGTCTCACCACCATAGGCCCAAGTGCCACCCTTACTGCATGGTACAGTGGCAGAAGCTTGCCTGCCTTCAGATATTGTCTCTGGGTTTCATTTGACCACCTCTTTGTTGATTTGTCATTGAACTACATTGGACAGGACTAACAAGCCTTCTTGTATGAAGCCATGTTGTTACTTATTACATTTGATTACATTAAATGACATAATGGAAGAAGGAGAATGCTATCTAGTGTTCACCGATGCATTTTGTGGGGCACCATAGTAGTAGTATTTCTGAGAGTAGTTTTTCAGGCTTAAGGTGTATGTATCTGTTGAGGTGGCATTTTATGTTGAAGGTTAATAACAAGTAGGGCTTAACCTTCCAAGAATTTATGGAAGTTGATTTGAATGGAACTCTGTGTTTGTTGTATTTTATGCCAGTATAAGAACACCACCTGACCATTTACTATGCTTGTCCTGTTGAAAAACTTCATGCCCTGGAACATTTATTTCATTCTCTTTCACATGGGGTTTTACCCATGATTTCTGGACTGCACTGCTAGCTGTAGTGGAATAACTCAGAACTGGAATTATAGTAACTGATTGCATAGGCTTGTGGTACTGCCATGCATTATTTGTAACACACTTAAATTATACAGGAGTAGTATATTAATTCAGCATTTAAAGAATGCAGTCATAAAAATGTTAAATATAAGAATTGTAACTAATTGCAATGCAGGGGGAAAAGTGCATTATCCACAGCTTATTATACAAATACAGAAGAATACAAATATTTAAGCACATCATGACTGACACTGTTAACCCAGCATCAAGATTCAAACCTACATAGAAAATTTGATTTAGGATCTAGACATATAATACTGTTGTCCTAGAGAAAGATTCTATTGCATTTTTTCTTGACACAATATCACGTAATAAACATGTAACATACTACCATCCTGGACCACACTGAAGGACAAGCTAATCAGTAGAATGACCTGTTTTTTTTTCTCAATTTTTTTTTTAAATTTTCAAATACATTTGAATGAATTCCATAGTATTTATACATAACATCTTAAATAACTATGTACACTATTTACATTAGCCTGACACTATAACATATCTTAATGTATACAGTTACTTTATATGAATGTCCAATCCATTACCAGAGTGTCTGATCAGTTATTATATAGTGTCAATCAACGATAAGACTTTTCACCAAGGGTTGTTGATAAATGGCTTTGGATAAATTCTTAGTCCTTTAATTTTAATTTTCAATAATGCTGTGGTCTTCAGTAGGCTGCAGAAGTCTTCCAAAGTTGGCATTGTATTTATATTCCATCTTCTTGTTATCCACTTCCTTGAAATTGCAAGTATAGTCCATACTAGATACATGTTTAACCTATTCAAATGAGGACCTTCATTCACATTTAATAATACAAGAGCTTTAGTTAAATAAAATGATTCATTAAATAAAGCTTGTAGAAAGTTATTAATACCATTCCAAAATGGCTTAATATTAACACAATCAAAGATAATGTGGTTCCAATTGCATTGTGTACTTGTTCACATCTCCAACATATTCCTTTTATGGAAGAATTAATTTTACTGATTCTGTCTGGGGTTAAGAATGCTCTGCGCAAGCATTTCTAATTAAATACTTTCCAGTATTGTGTAAAGGATGCTTATTTTATCGATAATAAGATATTTGTTTTAATATCTTCAGTTAACTGTATTGAGTGTCCTTTTTTTATATATTTCCAATATGAGATTTTGGGTGTTGTTTTATAGTTTATCAATATTTTGTAAAATTTTGAGATACTGTTTCCCATGTCAAAGTCATTATATATGATTTCATGTATGTATTTCATACATTTAGGTATTTCTTTAAATGAAGAATTGTTAATTATTCTACTTAAATCTTACGAATATGACAGAATACTCTGTAAACTTAGCCCGTCATGTTGTGGAATTTTGTATGTTGTTTTTATTATTTGCATATCTAAAACTTTTAGTTTTTTGATACATTGGAGCCAACAAACAAATCCTTTCTGTTCCAAGGAATTACTAATTTCTCTATATATTTTATTTGGAAAGTTCTTTGTGACTATAAATGGTGTTAAAAGATCAAACCAGCTTTTTAAATCTATATTTGCATTAATAATTGTCCTAAATGAGTCAATGTAATAATTAATCATATGAGTTTTAGTGGGTTTAGTTATGCTATATTGCATACTAATACATCATATGTGCCATGGCAAATTGTTTTTATCTATTTGAATTTTTTTTTTGTAAATTGAATTAATTTATTGATATTACAGTTAGTAATTCCTTCCAGTTTGCAGAGTAATTTGGACTTATCCAGTCTGAGATTGTTTTAGAAACTGATGCTTTTATATATGTTTCTATACCAGGAAAGTTTAATTCTGCCTGTTTCCATGGTCTGATATGATGTATTAAAGCTATTCTGATTCTTTTGGGAAACCATAAAAATGTTATTAGGAATGAATTTATTTAATTAAGTATATTCCTTTCTGGTAAAAGTTGTATTGCCAAGGCTATATATAGAATCTTGGGCAGTCAAACCATTTTTATTAACTGTAGTCTATCTTCAAATGTTAATATTATTGTGTTCCATTTTTCCACAAAGATTTTAATTGTATTGATGTTATTATTGTAGTTTTTTGAGACTAATTCATTATTATCCTTGCATAACTCAATTCCTAGATATCTTAAGGTAGATTATTGTTTCCCTATGATGTGATCCCCCTTAGTCTGCAGTTCTTTTTTTATTTAAAAATAAAAATTTTGATTTTGATTTATTGAAATGGAGTCCCAAAATCATATGAAATTTGTCAATTAATATATCTAATTCTTCTAATGTCTCTTTTGTATTAGAGAATGTTAGTAATAGGTCATCATCAAATAGCATTACTTTAGAATTGTATTGCTCATAAACATCTATTCCTTTGATTTTTATATTGTAACGAATTGAATCTGCCAATATTTCAATAGCCAGAGCAAACAGAGTCAGTGGTATGAGACATCCTTGTTTAGTGCCTTTTGTTATATGTGTAGATTCAGAGGTGAAAGGACCTAACTTGAGATCCACTAAATTATTTGTATACATATATATATATATATATATATATATATAAAAATCCAAGTTAGGAAGGAGCTATCACCACTCAGGCGTTGATGTGAGTGATGTAAACAAAGTTACCCCAACAGCTTGTACAGAAATGCAGTTCAATGCTCTAATGCAAATAGCAAATAAGAGACTGGATAAACAGACTAAGTGAATAAACTTGTTACTTTCAATTTTGGATTGGATTCGTGCTGGTGCTCATTTTCAATATTTCCATTCTTACATACACACAATCATGGGCAACAATGCCCATCCAGTTTTGCCAGAATACCATTCACTAGTTCATATGGTGTGTTTCCAGGCTGTTCTTAAAATATCCAAACCAATATTTGTCCTGTTCCATTTTACCAGCCTGTTCCATTCAGTGGCCACTCTGCCAGTGAACCACTCAACACACCTTCCATTCCCATAGATATTTCCATGAAGGAAATCTGATGACTCTCTAGCACTTCCCGGCAACCCCAAACACCCCTAGAATCAGCTATCCCCATATGCCCAACACGTCCGACCAAGCTCTCCTCCCAGACCACTACAAAGAGTACTGCACAAGACCAAGTGCTCTTAGTCTTTCACAATAACTCAGACTTCCATTCTTATGTAAGTCCTTAATGTGTTTGGACCAAATACTTTTTAAATATAAAATTGCGCTTATTATTTTTATTTTATTTTTTATTATCAACAATCAGCTTAATGAGCTAAACGAAGTGTTGGGAGACCATCAATATGCGTTCATGCAGTTTAAAGCAGCCCTTTTATTATTATTTTTTTTTAAACCAAAAACTTCATTGTCAAGAATCATCTCAGAGGCTCCTCAGAGCCATTAAGCTTTATCGTCACTCTGTTTCTGTTACCATAGCAACCTGGGAACATCTGTTTCTGTTATTGTGTCTGTGTACTACATACCAGAGGCTTGCAATGCACATGAAGCAAAGCTTCACTTCACTGCAACTTCAAGCCTAAATTCCCTCCCTTTCAGTGATGGAGCAGCCAGGAGAAGAACAGAGCAAACAGATAAAAAAAAAAAAAAAAAAAACTCCCAACAAGTTGCAACAACAAGAAATAACACATTCTTCCAGCCTACCCACCTCTCACTCAGCAGATGTATAAACAAACGATTCTCTACCAAAATATCCCAAATCACAGTTTTATGCATCCCCTCCCCCTGGATCCAGGCTAAAACACCAAATGAATTTCTTAATACACAAGTATCAGTAAACCTTGATCACAAGCCGCAACCCACAGTTTCCCGGAGACAAAAACGGCAACATACAACAGCTGCCAGACACAGCTGCATCCACACACACCATGTCAGGCTTAATCAAACAACACTTGAAGCTATTATACCTGCCATAACTGATATTAACTATGTTTAGACAGAATAATAATGACATTTGTACTAGCTGCCAGACATGGCTGCATCCACGCACACCATATCTGGATTGATCAAACAGCACTCGTAGCTGTGATACCTGCCATAATTGATATTAACTATATTTAGACAGAATAATGATGGCATTTGTACTAAGAGCTTGCTACTATTATTTAACCAGGATATACATGTCATTTCTAAGTCATACTTTAACTGAGAAGGCATTGGTCTCCATGACAGCATTTCTTTTTCAAAACACTCTACTGTTACTACTATTATATATGATGTTAATTTGTTACATTTGAGTCTGAGCTCTGATGAATGGTACCTTGTTGAATTAGTTAATTAATTACTTAAATTATTATAAGTAAAATCAATGAAAAATGAACAAGATAAGTATTCATTGAGTTCAAGTAGGGGAACATAAACTTCTATGTTGTATTATATGTTTCTTTGTTTGGCTTATATATAATGTAAATAGTAACCCATCTTGTTCTACTTTTGTGAAGAATTATTCATCTCTTTGAACATTCTGAATAAATCATTACTGTTTCTCAGTTGTTTAAGAAACCCTCCCTTTTTTTAAAATAAGTTATGTACCATATCAGTTGATACTTTGAGAGATGTAGTTGTAAGAGTTATTTGTTTGGGACAGCTATCTTGGAATCAGTTTTTTGTTTCTTCTTTCTAGCATCAGTCCAAGGATTTGTTTCTTTTATTCTTTTAAGACTAGGGGCCATCCATTCCATTTATTCTGGGATAGACACTATGCTGTCGACAGGAACATTTTTGTATATCTCCACCAAAACTAATATTTTTGTAGTTTAGTAGTTTATCTATAGATTTCTGATGTTTTAAACTTGAAAATAATAAAATGTTCCTATGTTATTATACTAGTTTATGGAGCTCTCAAAATTCACTGCTCTCAGTTGGCCATTAGGCACCACCCCATGACCTGGTTTTTGATGGCATGCTCTGCAAGCCATCTATCCTTATGTCATCTGGCCCTGGCCCATGGTTTATATTTTTATAGAAACATAACACACTTGTTTATCTGGTTGATTATAGGAAGGGTCATCAGCGGTGTGTAGACACTTAGATACTCCTTCAAGTAACATCTCAGTGGCTAGTTCATACCCTCCAAACACAAGGAATGCACATATTTCCTAAGCCTGCTCCAGGATATCCCTGCACAAGGGATACAGGATATGACCAGCTGCAAAATTTCTACTTCTTGACCATTATTCAGACATGAGGAGATTGCATGTAAGCAAAGGTAAAATAGCAGAAGGCTATATCATTACAAACATTATTTTGCCATGAATATTAGCTGAAACCTCCCCTTCAAAATGCAGGGGGTGCTGCAGGGCAGGGGAAAGAGTATCCATTGAAGAGGATTCAGCTGAAAAGCAACTGAAATGGTATGTTGTTGCATATCTACTACATCTTGTATCAAGGAACATTCTATAGTGAGTACATGTGGGAAAATGCCAAGCAATACTGAGAAAGTCACACAAAGTAGGGAAGAAAGGAGCTGGAAAAGCCAAGCAGGGGTAGAAGTGGACTAGAAGAGCTAAAGAGACTGAGTCAGTCAATGAAAGAGTATATAGAAAATTGATGCAGTTAAGATGCAGTTAAGAATGAACATACCTCCTTGGACTACATGAAAAGAGACATAGAAGAGCACTCAGATCATGCATCTCAGGCTGGTATGACCCTGACCAAGAATGTTGCCACAGTATAAGGACAAAATGATCAATTTTAACAATTGGCTAAACTATCGGTGTCATAAAAAGTGGATCCAGTGTCTGTCAGCCTGGGATGACATGCTCGACAAGCCACGCTGCTTCACTAGGGACGGCTTGCACCTGTCACCCTTAGGCTTTCAAATACTGGCTAAGGCTCCTGCCACTCCCATAGTGCCTTTTTTTAGGCAAGGCTCAAAAGACAAACCCACCTCCATAGAAATTACAAGACACAAGAAACAAAAAACTAAGGGTAATGCTACTCAACGCCAGAAGTCTAAATCTCAAGATGCATGCACTCGAGGCACTCCTTAGTATGGAGAAAATTGATATCTGTGCAGTAACAGAAACCTGGTTCAAGGCTCCAGAGAGCACCCCAGCACTACCAGGATATAACTGATACCTTTCTTTTTGGCCCCAGTACTCTGACTGAAATACTAAAGGTGGGGGAGTATCCATTTTCATCAAGGATACCCACACCTCCAGGTTAGTGGCACTGCACGAGGCATTGGAGACCATCCATGTGTAACTAACAGTGGGCAAAACTGCTTTTCAGTTTGTAGCCTAGTACAGATCCCCCACCTTGTCCCAGAACCCCCACTTGGCATTCCTGAGAACATTGGAGAATATGAAGGTCTCACCAAACACCATGTTATTGGGGGATTTCAACTACACAAACATTGACTGGGGAAACTACTCAAGTCCAAACTCCTTTTCCCAATGGTTCCTGGAATTTATAAACTCAAACGCCATGGAACAACTGGTCACCACTCCCACAAGAGGGGACAACATATTGGACCTGGTCATCACCAACATGGAGGCTCAATGTTCCACACCAGAGGTAAACCCCTCATTGGTAAGAACAGACCATAAACTAATCAGTATGGACATCCACATCCCGACCCCATCCTCAGCCAAGGACACCACAGTGAAAAACTTCTCAAAAGCAAACTTCACACTTCTTAAGACCAAGGTGGAGAACTTCAAAGCACCCGGGCTAATGGAAAATGCTACCCAAAACGCAGAATCCTTCACAAATGCATTCTATGAGCACCTACAGGAATGCATGGATCGTGCCATCCCAAGTAAAACCAATACTCACGCCTCCAAAAACAGGAGACCAGTCTGGTGGACCCCAGCCATAAATAAACTTTACAACAGAAGGAGGAAACTATTACATGATAGGGCAAAATCCCCAAAAGGTGAGGCATCCCTGATCAGTACTAGCAAGAAACTTTGATCCCTTATAAAATCATCAAAGGCTAGCTTCGAAAGAAAAATTGCCAACGATTCTAAAGATAATCACAAGGCTTTCTTTAGCTACGTCAAAAATCTGGGTGGTAACTCCCAAATCTGCTCTGAGCTGGTGCAAAATGGCACAAAGTACACTGAACCCACTGGCCAACATCCTGGCAGACAGGTTCAGTGCAGATTTTACCCCCCCCCAAAAGGACCTGTGTCTATCCCAGAAGTATGCAGTCCCCCTGACATCACAGACACACAGGTGAAAGCAGCCCTTTCCAAAGTAAAAAGCACAGCATCAATGGGACCGGATGGCATCCCAGGCTGCGTCTTACATGAACTCCAAAAAGAACTAAACCCTCACATAAATTCACTGTTCCAACTCAGCCACACCACAGGTTATGTACCCAAAGAGTGGCGTATAGCAAAGGTAATCCCACTGCACAAAGGGGGTGCCACAACGGATTCCGGGAACTATCTCTCTATAAGTCTGACTAGCCTGGTCTGCAAGGCTATGGAGTGCATCATCATGGATCTCATAAACAAAGACATTGGGAACCTCCAGACACTGGACCCTACCCAATTCAGCTTTGTTAAAGGCAGATCTTGCCTCCTAAACCTAGTTGACTTCTTCGAAACAGTTACCAAAGCCATAGATGAGGGAAAGGCAGTCCACACAGCCTACTTGGACCTTGGAAAGGCCTTCAACACAATACCCCACTCTGGTATCATAAATAAGCTTACCAGCCTAAATATCAACCCATTAGTCACAAGATGGGTTGCAAACTGGCTCAGGGATAGAACTCACATGGGCAGAGTTGCAGGTGCCATGTCTGACTCTAAACCGGTTACAAGTGGCGTCCCACAGGGCTCTGTCCTGGGACCCCTCTTGTTCGGTATATACTTCTCTGAGGTACAGGCAAGCACGGGAGGACTGTGGCTGACCAAGTTCACAGATGATTGCAAACTGGGAGCCATAATCGACTCTCCGGCTGACACAAGCATCCTCCAGAAGGGTCTTACGGAGACAGATACCTGGTGTCAGAACCACAGCCTCAAGCTAAATGCCAAAAAAATGTATAGTCGTCCCCTTTGGGAAAAGCAAAGTTCCCACAAACTACCACATAGGAGGTAATCCGCTAAGTACAGAAGACGTAATTAGGGATCTGGGGACCCAAGTAGATGGTAACCTCTCCTTTGACAATCACATTGCCAATGTGGTTAGAAAAACCTTCTATATAGCTCACCTAATCACAAAAGGGTTCACATCTAGATCAAGAGAGGTCGTTGTGCCCCTCTACATATCACTCATCAGGCCCATAATTGAGTACAATGCCCCATTTGGGATGTACATTACCTGACACCTGCAACAGCTGGAGAGACTGCAAAAGTACCTCACCAAGAGGATCATGGGCCTCAAACAGATGCCCTATGCAGCTCGACTAAAGAAACTCCAGCTCTACTCAGTTGCTTACTGCCTACTCAGAGGCAATCTCTGCCTGACGTACAAGGCCATGTCTAACCCGGAACTAATGGACATGCTCTACCTCAAGAAAACCAAATCCATTAGAGCTACACAGTCCAGGGATTTAAACCTCAGCACAGCTATAAATAGGACATGCTGGAGGGATATATTCATATCCCAGAGGCTTCCCTCACTCTGGAATAGAGTCCTGGTCCATGTTAGGCAGAGCCCCTCACTGACCTTCTTCAAGAGAAATCTTGAGGAGTGGATGGGAAATCATAAATTCACTCCTGAGATCACTTCTATGGCCCTGCTGGATAGGGGCTCAGGAATCCAGTCTAAAAGGGAGGCGAAAGCCAACATATTCTGGCTAGGCTTATAAATGCCCTAGGGCAGATAGCCTAGTACCTACCTATGAACCTATGAGAAAATTCGGAAACTGAAATAATTGTAATTATTCTATCAAGCTAAACCAGAAAGCCTCCAAAATGTTGAATTCTAAGCAGCAGGTATGTGGTGAGCAGAAGCTTATCAATTAGAAAGACTTCACTAGAGTAGTAAGACAGGGAGACTCTGTACCTTGTCTGAGTTCTAATCCCATTTCTTTTAGTGTAATACAGAAAACTCAAGTAAAAAAAACACTCTGGGCAATGGGTATATTGCTGGCAAAAAGGCAAACTAGAGATAAATTTTGTTCTGGAATACCCTTTGCAGAGGGATAACCCAGAGAAGGAAAATAAATCAGACATCTTCCATAAGGTATCCAGAAGAAGGAAGTTGGTTGAAAGAACTGTTGGACTATGTAAAACCTGATATGAGAAGACTACTTTTCCTATAAAAAGGGAATAAAAATTAGAAGTAACAGAGACATTTGTTTCTTACTGTACAGAACTACAGAGGGATGTAGGCAAGGGTGGGGTCTAAGAGAGTTGCACTGGTACCCAAGCAAGCGCAGCAAGAGAAATAAATAGCAACAGGATATCAGGTCCCAGCTATAGAAAAAGTGATAAACTCAGAAAAAACACAAAGCTGGGTCCCAGGTAGGTGAAAAACAGCTTTTAATTAAAACCAAGTTAAAATAGGTAAGCGCTTTCAAGGTATAAAAAAACTCATCAGACAACTAAAAAATAGACCCACTCATTTTTAATTAGTCATCATCCAATCAAATCCAATAGATACAGCTAATTACAAGGTCAAATGGAACATATCAATGCTTAAAGGGCCTTGTACAAAGAAAGGGGTTCAAGGATATAGCCTCATTGATACCAGGTAGTTTATCAGCTTGAAAATACCATATCCATTTCTGTTCACACGCTTTAGTTTTAATTCTAATATTGCCACCTCTATCATTTACATCAATCAATTCTAGCACAAAAAATCTGAAACTATGGTCTTGGCCATTAATAAGAGCATGTTTAGCTAGAGTGTTCATTTCTACTCCATTTTTAACAGGGTCTATATTAGAACATCGAAGTTTCAGAACTTCGAATGTTCTAGTATCAACCCCTAGTAACCAAAAACTGATAACATCGAAAATTCAGAACAGCAAATTTTTTCCTAGGAAAAAATCTGCTGTTCCAAAACACGTACACACAACACAAACATACCAAACAAACAGCAATCCACACACATACACCTAAAATCTTACATCTAACTCTACACTAAACTGTACATTCACCACTATCTACCCACTTACATTAACCCAAACCCTAACCCTAAGGTCCGTCACTATTGCACACACACCTCACCTGTGCCCTAACCCTAACTCACCTACCTCACCCTAAGCCTCACGTCCACACAATCGCACACTTACCTGAACCCGACCCATAACTTTACACCACACTGCTGAAAATAGCAAAGCGACAGGAATGGGCAACCGAATTCTTTCCTTAGGAAAGAATTTGGTTTTCTGAAACGTCGCTATTTTCAGCTTTCGCTTATTAGGGGTCGATATTAGAACATTCAAAGTTCTGAAACTTCGATGTTCTAATATAGACCCTTTTTAACATCCCTAATATACTTTTCTACACACTCTCTGAAAGTTCTATTGGTTTTACCAATATAGTAGGCACCACATAGAATACAGAAGCTATAATAAATCAAATTCGTAAAACAATCTGCATAAAAATTCAAATCTATGGAAGAGATAAGTGACAGATGCACAAACTTAGATCCTGAAAAAATATATTTGCATATATTACAATGTCTGCACATATACGTGCCAAGTCTCTGAGATGAGGCAGAAGATGTATAAGTAAAATTTTTATAGCATAAGTGTCTTTTGAGTGATTTATCATTCTTAAATGAAAAAAATGAGGTATAGTTATAACTATGTCTTTAAGTTCTGGATTAGCAAATAAGATATTCCACTTCTTCTTAATGACATCACATATAACACCTACATTACTGGGATAAGTCAAAGAAAATCTATTCATATTATCACGTGTAGTATCAATGGTATCATTAGAAGGAATTTTCCTGGAGAAGTAAGGCCTACCTGAATTAAAGAAAGAATTGATTCTATGCAAGAATTAATATATCTTTCTTTATAACCTCTAGCTAAAAAATCTGATTTTAAGTCATTAATAGCCGGCTGTAATTGTCGTTTATCACTGTGCAATCTCATAAACCTAAAAAATTGTGATTTCAAAATGTTCTTTGATATTTGTCAAGGATGCATGCTATTATGATGTAAATAAGCATTATTCCTAGTCTTTTTTCTATAAATACCTGTGGATATTTTATTAAGGTCTGACTTACAAATATTGACATCTAAAAAATCTATTTCATTTTTAGATTATTTTATTGAAAATGTTAAAAAATTAGTAGTCGTATACAAATAATCTAAGAATTGATAACAAATCTTCAGACCCTTTCCACAACAAAAAATATCCACAAAGCGTTTCTACCAAAACAAATGGGGGGCAAATGTTGATGAAAAGATGTATTCTTTCTCCCACTGAGCCAAGACAATGTTGGTATAGCTACTGGCACATGCAGTGCCCATTGCTACGCCAATTTTCTATAAATAAAACTCCTTTTCAAACATGAGAACATTATTTTCTAAACTAATCTCTAACAAACTACAAATAAGATTCACTTTTACATTAGAATATATTTTTAAAGCATTCAGACATATTCTAATATTTTCTATACCCCAGTCATTAGGTATAACTGTAAATAATGAGGCTATATCCATAGTTACAAAATAAAAATCATCATTCATATCTGCAGTTTCAATAAGAGCAAACAGGTCTTCCAAAAAAGTTTTAGTATCTTTCAATACAGTATCAATTCTAACCATAACAAGATGCAAGTTCTTCTCTACAAAGATAGAAATTGTTTCTGTAAACCACCCTCTGCTGGAAACTATGGGACGCATGGGAGGGTTACAGAGATCTTTATGTATTTTTGGAAGTCCATACACTACAGGAATGATGGGCTGCTCTATAGAGAAGTATTGAAATAAATCCTCGCTAATAACATGTGTGATTAAGAGATCAAAAATATCAGATGCCAAGTTCTAAAGAGGAAGTCCTGTCTTGTCTAATAAATTAGCTTATTTAAAATTCCATCATGTGGAATTCTGTTGAACATCTTGGCCAGCTCAAGATAGCAGCATGGCCAGTCTGACCACTGACTAATTCCTGAGTGACATTCTCAATGAAGCTGATAAGATTTACAAAGCCAAGTTGCTGTTGTTCAAGCCTAATGGGATGTTTGACATCATGATTAATAAGGTCATCAATGATGCACTCCATAACATTACAGATGAGGTTGGTAAGGCTGATGGGTCTGTAGTTTCCAGGGTCATTGGTGAGTCCACCACTGTGGAGGGACATCACTATAGCAGTGCACCAGGTTTCAGGGACATAGTCTGTAGCTAGGTTTAGATTAAAACAGTTTAAGATGCAGTTCTTTAAGTGTATGTCTAACACTATTAATTAGACAACCTGGTACATTGCCAGGAGACATCAAAGTATTATTTTTGTTCATAGGTTCATAGGTGTGTACTAGGCTAATGGCCCTGGAGCCTTTACAAGCCTAGTCCATAGGATTACCCTGGCATAGTGCCACCTGAGCTAAGTTCCCAGAGCCTCTGTAGAGTAGAGCCACTAGAGTGATCTCCGGGGTGAATTTTCTATTTCCCATCCACTCATCAAGATTGCTCTTGAAGAGGGCCAGTGAGGTGCTCTGCTTGACATGTATGGGAAGTCTATTTATTAGCATGGGCAGTCTCTGGGTTATGAACCTGTCCCTCCAGCATGTTCTGTTGATTGTGGTAATGAGGTTGAAGTCTCTGGAGCATGTGGTGCAGAGGGACTGGGATTTCTTTAGATGTACCATTTCTAACAGAGCTGGGTCAGACATGGCTGTGTAAGTCAAGCAGAGATCACCTCTAAGTAGGCAATATGAGACAGGGAATAGTTCGAGTTTTTTGAGTCTATCCATATAATACAAGTGTTTAAGGCCTAGGATCCTCTTTGTGAGGTAATTTTGCTGCCTCCAGTTGTTGCAGGTGTCTACTGAGGTACAAGCCAAAAGGAGCATTGTACTTGATGATTGGTCTATTGAGGGAAGAGCAGAGGGAGACAATCACCTCTTTCTTCCTGGATGCAAAACCCTTAGTAATGAGATGTGCCACATAGAAGGACTTTCTGACCACAGTGGCATTGTGGTGGTCAAAAGAGAGGTTGCTGTTAACCTGTGTTCCCAGATCTCTTATAACACCTTCTGTGTTCAGTGGACTACCATCAATGTGGTAATTCAAGGGAACCAGGTTTTTCCCAAGGGGATGATGACACACTTTTTGGCATTGAGCTTAAGGCCAGTCATTGGTCTCAGTGAGGCCTTTCTGTAGAATGTCAACATCACTTGGGAATTTAATAACAGTTCCCAACTTGCAATCATCTGCAAACTTTGTCAGCCAGAGTCCCTTCATGTTGGCCTGGACTTCAGAGAAGTAGATACCAAACAGGAGAGGACCCAGGACCGAACCCTGTGGGACTCCACTCACGACTAGTCAGCAGTCTGACTTGGAATCAGCTACTTTTACACTGTGGGTTCTATCTGTGAGCCAGTTTACAACCTACCTAGTTATATGGTGGTTAATGCCTAGTTTAGTGAGTTTTTCTATGATTCCTGAGTGGAGAATGGTATCAAAGGCCTTGGCCAGATCAAGGTAGGCTGTATGAACCACCTTGCCTTCATCCACAGCTCTGGTGACTGACTCAAAGAAGTCGACCAAGTTGAGCAGGCATGATCTACCCTTCACAAAACCAAACTGTGTAGGATCCAGAGTTGGAGATTCCCTATATCCTTGTTTATTAGGTCCATGATGATGTGTTCCATAGCTTTGCATATCAGACTCGTCAGGCTAATGAGGCGATAGTTCCCAGGGTCTGTAGTTGCTCATCCTTTGTGGAGAGGGATGACTGTAGCAGTGCACCATTCGGTAGGGACAAATCCTGAGTTGAGGCTGTGATTGAACAGGGCACACAGGTGAGGTGCCAGCTCACTCTGTAGTTCATGTAGAACACAGCCAGGGATATTATCAGGTCCCACAGAAGCTATATGCTTAGCCTTGGACAGTTCTGTTTTAACCTGTGCAGCAATAATACTGGGTGCTTGGCAATCTACTGGTATTGTGATTGGTCCTTTGGGGGGGAGAGGGGGAAAGTTGCCATTGAATCTGTCGGCCAGTATATCAGCAATATCTGTTGGCTCGGTATAGGAGGTACCATTGTGCAGCAGCTCAGAGCAAATCTGGGTAGTGCCATGGAGATTCTTTACATAACTATAGAAGGCCTTGTGGTTGTCTTTACTATCTGCTGCAATTCTGTTTTCATAGCTAGATTTAGAGGATTTGATGAGGGATCTCAACTTTTTGTTGAGGTTGATAAGGGAGTTTTTCCAGTCTTGGGACTTCACCTTATTCCACATCAGTTTCCTCCTTCTGTTGTTGAGTTTGTTTATGGCAGGGGACCACCAGATTGGTTGCCCTTTTTTGGAGGAGAGTGTCTTGGTTCTATTGGGTATAGCAAGATCCATGCATTTGTGTACATGTTCATACAGTGCATTGGTGTATGATTCAGCGGTCATGCAACTATTCTCCATTCTCCAATGTTTGCAGGGACAGCTGAAGTCACCAAGGATTAATAAGGCATTCCTTATAGGGGAATATTGAAGGAAAATCAAGAACTGTTCATGATCATCTGGGACCATGATGGGGATCGATAACAAGCTATAAGTTGGAGGTTTGACTTTCCTAATGTAAGCTGGAGTTCTACGAACTCATCGGGAGAGAAATCCCTGTCTACCACTTTTGAAGGTATACTGTGTCTTACAAATACCAAGACTCTACCACTTCCAATGGGTTTAAAGGTGTGGTAGGCACAAACCATGGCATGAAGGGGGTCATTTGTTTGGACTTGAACCATGTCTCAGTAACAACACATACATAGTCACACCCCAGGTGAAGATGTGCCTCTAAATTAGGCAATTTGTTGTTAAGACTCTCACTATTGAGGAGTCACACTGAGCTTGTCTAATTTGGGACTTGGTGTATTTGTTGAGATGGGATCTCCATTAGATGAACTCTGCCTAAAAAGGCCCTATGGAGGGCAGATAGGACTTTGGCCATTATGGGAAAACCCTTACTTAAACGAAAGGTGCAAACTGTTCTTTGCAAAGAAAGGTGAACTGCCGACCATCTTGTCTCAGGGTGATACAAACTAGTTGCCCCTAGAATTACATCAGCTACTTAGCTAGCTGTTGAACCCCAACAGAACCCAGTTATCTTTTCCTTGAAGGGAGTATGCTACTCATTACCACAGGCTTACCCCCTACTGAAGCCTGAATGGAAAGTTCCTGGATGTTCTACTGCTTGTCCTTCATGGATTTTCACTACAGGTTATTTACACCGTCATGGATTATTATGATGTTGAAGTCATATTTACTGGTGGAGATGGACTTGAGGGCATTAATGTCTGCAATGTTAACTCCTAAGAGGCAGCTGACTGCAGCCTATCTTTGTCCGGCTTGGTGAGCTTGGGGTCAATGTGTCCAGCAATGGAGTCACCAACTGCTAGGATGTTTCCAGAAGCTGGGTTATAAATGCTAGACATAGGAGTGGTGTGCTTTTAGATATGCTGATGAGGGTGTTTGTGTGTGTGTGTGCGTGTGTGCGTGTGTGCGTGTGTGCGTGTGTGTGTGTGTGTGTGTGTGTGTGTGTGTGTGTGTGTGTGTGTGTGTGTGTGTGTGTGTGTGAGTGTGTGTGTGTGTGTGTGTGTGTATATGCCCGTGCGCTCCTGTGTGCATGCAGTTGATATGTTAGAGGATTTTTGCATGTCTAATTGTAAGAGTTTTTGGAAGCTTGGATAGAGATTTTTTTAACAACATCGGTGTACAACAGATTTTTATTGTTAGAATGAGAAAGTTGTATTTGTATGGGAGAAGCTATGATTGAGTGACACTCACTGCATGCAGCCTGGGAGAGGGATGCCTCCAAGTTGGCTAAGTATTTACACCTCTCACAGATATAAACTACTAGGTTGAGCAGGAGGTC
This sequence comes from Protopterus annectens, assembly GCF_019279795.1. Lineage (NCBI taxonomy): Eukaryota > Metazoa > Chordata > Ceratodontiformes > Protopteridae > Protopterus > Protopterus annectens. The sequence goes on along the minus strand of NC_056744.1, from coordinate 36,485,772 downwards.
ATTTTCAGTGAGTATGAGGCAGTTTTTACACTGCCTTATGATACCAATGATTCACCTGGAAGGCATGTAACAGAAACACTAAGAAGTACACTAAATTCTATGTCTTTGCAGTCACTGCATTGCTTTCTTATTTTTATTTTTGTATGTTTAGTCTTGCAGTTTATCTCTCAACTGTACAGATTTTTGCAGAATGTCCTGATATTTGGCTCACATTTTTGGCCTGTTCCTCATACAATTTGTGGTTTTCTGGCAAATCACTGGGATGATTTGAAGATTGGAGTCACTAAATAATGACATACATCTAAGTTTCAAACTTCAAATCCTTCAGAAAATGTATGTTAAAACAAACCCTGTTATTCCAGCAACTTTGTAAGTTTATAAGTTAATAAGTTTATAAGAGCAATATTTAAAACATGTCCCTATTTTTGGGCCTTTGTCCCCCCATTTTGGCGGGCTTTGTCCAAATTTCTTGTACTAAGAGGCTGACAGGCATGTAATGGTAAGTGAGTACAGCAGGTCTTTTTGTTACATTCCCTTTGCACTTGCTGTCCTAAGGTAGTTCTTACACTGCCTTAGGATACCAAGTGTTTGAATGCTGTCACTGAAAAGAGCAGGGGAGCAGATAGACTGTTATAAATAATAGTACCTCAATGGGAAGTAAGGAGGGGCTTACTTGGTGTTGATGGAGGGAAGTAGCTGGGAATCACAAACTATTTAGGACACAAGTGAGCAGATTAGCACTGCTGGTAGCAGGTCATGCAGATCAGCAATTTAATTTGGCCTTGAGCACAACAGTTTCAAGTGCCTGAGAAATGAAGGAAAATGCTTTTTGCAGTACAAAGGGGAAAAAAGTTAAACTGCACACATCACTCACTATTCAAATACAATTAGTGTGGGGGTGTACCCACAGTGGTAAACAGCAAGAAGGAAACAGTAGTATAGTTAGATTTTCTTGCAGCCAGTGCTGTCCCCAATCTCTCTCTCTCTCTCTCACCTCAGCTCTAGTTGAAGAGCAAAAAACAGAAACAAATATTTTGTTTCATTTTAAACTGTAGACATGGCTAAAGCTCTTCAGTCCTGAAGACCTGGGACAGGACATATTTAAAAAAAAAAAACTTCTTCCATTCAAACTACAGCAACTGCTTGTCACAGTTGAAGCAAGCACCTTCTATAATGTATGTCACACAAGGAGCGCTAAAGAAGGACTTCATTTCTGACCTACAATACTTACATTCATTTCTCAATGCTGATATTATACTGAAGACGGATTGACATCAGACAATTGTGCTCCCTCTTAACTCTTTGCATCTGGAATAGTTGCCCTCTTTGCCCCACCCAAGCTACTACTGCAAAGAAAAGAGAAATAACCAATCTAGAAAACACAATTTCACTAGCACTGTACCAGCAGTATTTTTATTCAAAAAGCGATCTGGTACCTCGGCAATTCGCCTTCATGGATCACAGTGCATTCAAAGTTTGAACAAGTATATATACACTCCACATCACACAGCTGTTATTAATCAACCAATTAATGATATATTAAACATTTAAAGTAACAAAGTTTATATCATTTAATAAATAAACGTCAAGACGACTTTAAAGCCCTTTGGTCTGAATCAGGAATTGGGTATCTAACATTGATTATTTAACATCTTATATTTATTTTTGTGTTTATTGTTATGATCAATTAATGTATGTATTTATGATATTTCATCTTGACATTTATTTATTAAATTATATAAATACTGCTGGTAAAGTGCTAGTGAAATTGTGTTTTCCAAGTTTTCTTGCTGTTGCTGGTGTTTTATGAATTTGGAGATTTTTTGGCTAGCACTCATATATCAGCATTAATATGTCACAGACAGCTGGGACTCCTGGGCAGCCTAATTTGCTGGGAGGCATTTATTTTTCTGATATCGTAAATGAACGAGAAAAGAAGTTTACCATGATGGATCCTTGGAATGTGGGTGACAATTGTGATTCGGATGGGCGTTTTTTCAGTTGGAGAAGCTGATGGCCAAAGAAGTACCCCTGTTTTTGGATACTCGACTTTTGGAGAAATATGTGAGTTTGAATTTGACTCCAAGGGGGCTACGTATTGATAGGCTTCCTGCTACTCATTTTTGGAAGAGGAAAATGACCTCTTTGAGGAATGGAAGCAAGCACCTTTAGATTGTACTTTAAACTGGCTCCGCATCCTGATTAAGTGGAACACGAGAGCGCATGAAAAGCTTAAAACTGAAATATTGCACCTACAGGACAAGGTGGTGGAGGAGTCCTGTTATAGGGTGCAGATTTCAAAGATTAATGAGAAAATTTCAAAACTAGAGAGTGAAATAATTCAGCACAAAAGAAACAAACTGTTACGGGACTTAAAAGACTATGAAACTGGAATTCTCTTTTCATGGCAGCGTGAGCCCGCACAAAGTAGGTCAAAGGTCAGAAGCGGTAGCCAGAAGTGGCGAAGTATGTCAGCGTCTTCAGCTGAGCAAAATGTTTCCAGAAATGCTACTTTTGCTGCCTCTTCGTCCTCCTTGACTATGGAAACTGAAGGCAGAAATGACACTTCAATTTCTCCTACTACCGAACATTCTTTTCAGACTGGTAAATCAAGTCGGGGGAGAAATGACATGAAGGGAAGAAATCACTTTAAATAAAGAACTGGTATGTGAATATAATGCACATACTTTACAAATTGTGAATTTATCTGGCTTTAGTCTTACTAGTGATATGAAAGCAGTGTTATCAAAAGGTAGTAAATTTGTACCTACACACTTTCCTTCTTTTGCTGATTTAGACTTGGAGCTAAAAGCATTTAGCTGGAAGCTGCTTTTAAAAGTTTATTTTCATAGAAATGCTACAAACACCTTTGGGAATGTTTGTTTAAACAATTCAAACATGAATAATGATTTGGATGAGGATTTACTGAACATGTCTTTGTATGACTATGAGGATGCTGACTTTTTTAGTATGGATGAAATAGTTGATAATTCTAGTTGCTACCAGACTGGATATGGGAAGTTATCATTACCTCATCTAAAAATTGAAAATAAATTTGTACCTTTCATTAGTGTGCCTGCTATTTCTCTATTTTTAAAGGTTCTGTTTAAAGAAATTTCCACAGCACTTACTGAGTTTTTGAGTAAACAGAAATGTTATAACTTGAGCAAAAATGAATGGTTTGCTCTGAAGAGTCTCAAACAAGAGAGGACTAATTTTATATTTAAATGTGCTGATAAAGGAGGTAATTGGGTTATTTTGGATAAACAGAAATATTGTAATATGGTAAATGATATACTGGAAAATGTAGAGGAATATAAAAGGTTAACCAGGGACCCCATAGTGGAATATAATGATCAACTTTTGGCTTTATTAGAACGAGGGGAACGTCTAGGTTTTTTTGGGCATAAGGATGTGTGTAAATTGCACATTAAAAAACCTATGACCCCTATTCTATATGCTTTGCCCAAAGTGCATAAATGTTTACAAAACCCTCCGGGCAGGCCCATTGTTTCAGGGGTAGGTTCCTTTTTGAATAATATTAACATTTTTCTAGATTTTCATCTGAAGGCATATTTGAAGAAGGTTGTAGCACATATCTCTAATACTCAGGACCTGATAAATGAAGTGTCTAAAATTCAATGGCAAAGTGACTACTATTGGGTTACCATTGATGTAAAATCAATATATACTAATATTAAACTCAGATGGGGCTTGGAATCTATCACTGATATGTTGGGTGATGGGCCTAGGACCACCTTTTTGATTAATTTGTTTGAATTCTGTTTGACCCATAATTATTTTTCTTTTAACAATGAGTTCTTTTTGCAGTTAAAGGGTACGGCTATGGGGGCTGCTTTTGAGCCCTCATATGCCATTATATACATGGGATTTTTTGAAAAGAAATTTGTTTATCCCACTGTATTTTTTAGGAACACTGTCTTATTATATAAGCATTTTATAGATTACCTTATTTTTATTTGCAAGGGTGATGTAAATGATTTTTTTGATTTCTTTGAAATTTTCAATAATAATGAGCATGGTCTTACTTTTTCTTATGAGTGGAATAGGGAACAGATTAACTTTTTGGATGTAACCTTATATAGAAGTGGTGAAGTTGTTGGTTACAGACCCTTTAGGAAACCAACTTCGGTTAATATGTTCCTGCATGCTAATAGCATGCATCCAGGACATTTGTTGAATTCTCTACCATATGGTGAATTTAAAAGGATTCATGATCATACTAGTGATAAAAATGAAAGAATTAATGAATTGGATAAGGTTTTGTTCAGGTTAAGAGAAAGAGGCTATGATGAGACTCATTTATTGGGATGTAAAAGCAAAATACTTGGGAATGTTATGGACAGATCACATATTTTGTTAAGTAATAATAAGTCTGGGGGCAGGATGCATCAAATAAAGGATGTTGATGATGATAAGAAACTTTTTTATGTTACAGGATTTTCTCCGTTTTCTAATGAGCTAATTCAGATAGTGAGAAAACACTGGCATATTGTTTGTGAAGATGAAATGATAGGTCATTTGTTTCCTGAACATATTACATTTTCCTTTAAGAGGGGGAAAAATTTAAAAGAATTGTTAAATTATAATTTTGTTGAGGGGAACAACAACCTTTTGCTGTCTGGCACTTTTCCATGTGGTCATTGTAGCATTTGTGATAGGGTCAAGAATTTAAACATTATTAATGGTAGAACATTTGTTCCTAGGTTTTATTTTAACTGCAAATCGACAGGGGTGGTGTATATCTTGGGTTGTTCATGTACTGATGTTTGGTATATAGGTCAGACTAAGCGTATGGTTAGGATTCGTGTATTAGAACATTTGAAAGACATCAGAAATTGTAATGAAGCTAGTCCTGTTGCCAAACATTTTAATGATATACATGGTGATTGTTCTAGTAGTCTAAAATTTTGTGTACTTGGTAAGCCTGTCTTGTATAGAGGGGGTGATTATGTGGCTAAGTTGCTTGAATTGGAAACTAGAATGATTTTAAATTTTAAGACTTTAAAGCCCTTTGGTCTGAATCAGGAATTGGGTATCTAACATTGATTATTTAACATCTTATATTTATTTTTGTGTTTATTGTTATGATCAATTAATGTATGTATTTATGATATTTCATCATGACGTTTATTTATTAAATTATATAAACTTTGTTACTTTAAATGTTTAATATATCATTAATTGGTTGATTAATAACAGCTGTGTGATTTGGAGTGTATATATACTTGTTCAAACTTTGAATGCACTGTGATCCATGAAGGCGAATTGCCGAGGTACCAGATCACTTTTTGAATAAAAATACTGCTGGTAAAGTGCTAGTGAAATTGTGTTTTCTAAGTTTTCTTGCTGTTGCTGGTGTTTTATGAAATAACCAATCTACTCTCACTGGGATAACTGCTACTCCCTACAAGACGGTCCACATACCTTGACAAAACAGGCTGTTTATAAGTCTGGTAGAAAACACAGTACAGTGAGGTAAAATGGCTTAAAACAGTTTAAATAGCAATTGTTTGCAAAGTGACTATAAGAGTAACTCAAAAATTTACTTTTCCAAGTATTTGGAGTTTATCAGAATGTCCAAAGAAACTCTTCCAAGCTTTCAACAAATGTATGTGGAAGCAGCTCTCTGCATTCTCAAAATGTCAACAAGAGAGAGCAGCTTAGCACTGGAAATAGCAGATAAGAAAAGGTAAAGAACCAATAAAAATAGCTTTACATTAGCACTAATAGTGGACAGCTACCTTAAAAAAGTCCCACAGGAAATGCATGTAAGATCAGATGATAAAGACCCTGGAAAAACAGTGTACTATCTGTAAAAAAAGTTGCAAACCTCATTCGATGAAGGCATCTTGGGAAGTATTTCAATTATCCCTTTAGGGCATACAGGTGTTTTAGCATAGCTGCTTTTCAGTGTTTAGTCACCTATAAGTCATTATTAATTTGTTGAGGCCAATATTTCAGACTGCACTAGCTGAAGATATATTTTGTAATTTCTTGTGCTCATCAGTATAAGTTGGGAGACTATGTTCTGAAACACATGTTTATGAAATGTGTGTAAGGGTGTGTGTGTGTGTCTGTCTGTCTGTGTTTGTCTGTCTTATATATATTTCATTTACATATATTTTCCTTACTCAACTTCACTGAGATCTCATACAAAAAGCTGATGGCAAAAACTCCATTGAGAAAATCATTCACTTTTTAACATCGGTAAAAAGCTTTTGCTTGTATGATTGTTCCTTCTTCTGGATTACAACCATATATATTAGAATTCTTATTGTTAAGAAAATGCATGTTGATGGAAAAACCTATTGTACAATTACCTTTCTAAGTGAATTGAGGAATAATTAAAAATTGTTCCTGATTTTGAGTCATTGTCCTCCCATTATTTTGGCTTTGTCCAGAATTCATGAAAAAAGAAGGTAAGAAGTATGGTTACCCCCACCCCACACCCCCAACACACACGCACACACACACACACACACACACACACACACACACACGCACGCACACACGCACACACACACACACACACACACACACGCACGCACACGCACGCACGTACGCACGCGCACACACACACACACACACACACACATTTTAATTATAATAAAGCTGTACAGGGAAGGTTACAGACATACATACCTTCATATTTTGATTTGTTATACAAAATCAGATTAGGTGCCTATTTTTGGATTTCTGAGCGGTACAGAACTGCAAAGATATATTTATGCTTAGAATTATCCAATGAAAGTAGACTAGACTTAGATTAAAGAAATTTGTATGAGAAATAAGTGACTGGTGTGAAAAAGCTTGCTTGAGCAATTTACTAACTGTATCTTATCAGACAGGTTGTTGTAACTTCAACTTTATAGTGCTTTTAAGACAAACCACTGATAGCATGGTAAGAATAACACATGACAAAACACTGAATATAATAAGATATAGAAATACAAGGTACATAAATTAAAATACAAAATGCCTAACTAAGCTTTAGATTATAAAATTCACTATGACTGTGAAAGACCTTGACATTTAAAAGAAGTTTAGGGACACTTGTCTATAATATTATGACTAAAATGCAGATAAAATGAATAGTACTTGAGAGATCAATAGAAGCTGGCCAGAGATGAACACTTTATAAAAATGACCATGGTAATACATTTCACAGGTTCATCTAGTATGCAAAACAGCAATAACCAGATATTTCCAAATGCACCTAGGGAGCTACTAGCTGCCCTTTGGAGGCAGAACACTAGAGATAATTTGGCACACAGGTGCTCATTGCATGCATAATGTGTTGGTAATATAATGCACCATTAAGTAGCCTGACTATGGACTTTTAAATTAGCTGTAATTAATCAGTCTCAGTGTCAGGACATTCCACACCAATGGCATTGCATTTGTCAAGAAAGGAGGAGACTAAAGCATGAACAAATATGGACACAGCCTCTTGATGATGAAAACAAGATGATCAAACCACAGATAATACTTGGTCCCAAGATTTCAGCCAGTTATCCAGGATAATACAAACAACATATCCAATGGAAAAAAAACTGAGATCTCTTGTCACCATGAATGATAAATGATGATAATCCACACGCTGGCAGTAAATTTCACCCAAAGGAATGCAGCTCAAACACAAAGTGCAAAAATTAAAGATTTAATATGAATAGGTTAGCGCTTTCACTCGTATCCAACGAGCTTCATCAGACCACTGGACTTCATCAGATGTTGGATAGGACAAAAACGCATGTATTTTCCTATAAGAGCATTAATGAAAGTGTGTTTCTGGCATTTTATTTGTGTATATTAAAGCTGTGTCAATTTAACGGAGGTTTTCCTTCTCTGTGACTTGCGCTCCTACTTATCAGTTATTTGTTTTTTTTTTGGAGAGCTTTCCGAATACTTCGTGTTTTATTAGTTTATAGAAAAGTCGAAGCATGCTAAGAAACTAAGTACTGGATGGCTAACAAAGAGGCTAAGAGAGCAGTTGTAATAGCAAAGAACATGACATCGATCAGAGACACTCAGCCAGCTACTGGAAAGTGACACAGTAGATGGCTCAAGGAAAACTATCAGATTGCAAGGAAAAGACAGAGATAAAGAAGGTAGTCATCAGATACTCTTCCTAAGATATGGCAGCAACAACCTACTCACCAGTCCACATGGCATCAAAGACAGATGGAAGGAGTAGATTCTGAATGAAGAAAACCCAACAGATGCTGTACAGCCCCAGACACAGCCTACGATGAAAGAAGAAGAGGAGCCCACCCTAGAAGAAGTAATAACAGCACTGAGGAAAATGAAGTCAGGGAAAGCAGCAGGCTTAGATGAGGTCACAGCAGATATGATAAAGATGTTGGGTGTGTTAGGGGAGACATCACACCAGGGGGGTACTCACATAAGCATGGAGAGAAAGGCATATCCCATATGACTAGACAATAAGCATTCAAGTGGCAGTTGACAAGAGCAAAGAGGGCATCCGCAATTGAGAGCAGTACAGAGGTATCAATCTCTTGTCACACTGCATTAAAGTTCCAGAGAAGGTGACTGATAAATGAATAAACAGAGTAGCACAAAGTAAGATTGGAAATGAGCAGTTCGGATTCGGATCAGGATGCAGCACAACTGACCCAGTGTTTGAAGTGAGACAGATAGGTGAGAAGAAGCTAGAAATGAAGAACGAGTCCAACTGGGCACTCCTAGACTTGTAGAAAACATATGACAAGATCCTAAGAAAGCTGCTTGGGCAATCCTGCAATGATTTAAAGTCCCAGAAACATTGGTAGAATTCGGGCACAAGGACGTACATATAAAGAGTGTTCGGACTCATAAATGGGTGTGCATCAGAATTAAGTTGTGTGCCCCATGCTGCTCATACTGGTGACAGACTGCACTGATCAACAAAGCTGCTGTAGGCAGATCATGTGGCATTATGGCAGACTATGAGTAAGAACATCGGCAAATGATAGGGAAATGGAATGAAATGCTGAAGGCACGAGGGAATGACAAAGAGTACAGATAATGCAGTTGTAATTGCAGAGAAAGGGGGAAAACAAAAGAACCAGAGAAATGAGATACAAAGGAAAACAGTGGAAGTGGTTAACAGCTTCCAAGTATCTGGGAGGGGTGGCTGTTGAGAAGGGAAGTCTGAGAGGGGAGGTCAAAGATAGAATCAGAGGGGCAGCAGTCAACCGGCACAGAGTGTCGGGGGTAGTGTATGAGAGACAAATGTCAAATAAGCTGAAAAGTAAGGTGTACAAAACAGTGGGGTGACCAGTACTGCTGTATGGTACAGAAACCAGGACAGTAAAGGCAGAGTTGATGGAGATGAAGTGCCTGACATGGGTGGTAGGATGCACACTGTGGAACAGATAAAGAAATGAGGACATCACAGCAGAAGTCCAAATAGCTCCAATTGCAGAGGTCAAAAATAACAGATTACAGGGGTTCTAGGCCCATATGCATGAAAGCAGAAGACACTTGTGAAGAAGTTCTGGGGCATACAGGAAGAAGGCAAGAGGAAATGCGGACATCCAGCAAAGAGAGAGATGGATTATTTGAAAGAAGACCCATGACAGTCAGCACTACTCAAAAAGAAGACAAACATGTTTAATTAACTTTGACACTTGTCTAATTGTTTGTCTATTACCATTACTGCTGAATTAATAAAGGATTATATTTTGAATACACCCTGGCTGCTTCTATTTCATTTTATGCTGGAAGATAAGATTTGATTTTCTGAAGGACTATCTGTGTGTGAAGCATTACATAGGACAGTGTCTTCTTTCTGATTTTCCTGTACTGCACAGCAGGGCATGCTGAAGAATGCTTAAATTCAGAGCTGCATGGAGGTACTTATTGAGTGTTACATGCATGACATGGCACTCTGTAGGCTGTATACATGTAAGATTCTGTGGTGGGAACTGGTGTAATTTGTATACACAGCTGTTGCATTTCAGGGCATCTATGTACTACCTGCGTGCAGTGTTGCATTATGTCTTTTTTGAATGTTTGTGCTTGATGTGGGCTGTTTGCAGTAGGTGGTGAAAAGTGTATCAGGTTATAGAATGCACATCGGGCACTGAATGGTCATAGAGTCTGTGAAATAAATACAAGGGTGCTGCTTAGAAATGCATTGTGTGAGTGAGGAGGCATGGCTATGCATTCTGTGAACCTTACACATGAATATTATATAACAAAGTATGTTGTGAACTGTATATGATGTTTAGGGTTTTGGTGCATTTATAGGTATATACATGTGCCTTTGCTTAGCAGCATATTCTGTTCACATGCTTAGTACACCTCATATCTGAATGTGCTATAATCTGTATTTGAGAAATAGTGCATGACAGGCCTTGCTGTTGTTCTTGTGTATGATATGTTCCTAGGTCACATGAGCATGTGTGCAATTGTGTGCAAGTATGCGCTCGTGTGTGTGTGTGTGTGTGTGTGTGTGTGTGTGTGTGTGTGTGTGTGTGTGTGTGCGTGTGTGTGTGTGTGTGTTATGTGTGCTGCAGCTATACTCACAGTGTGTTCCATGGCAAGACATGCTACAAGATATATGTTTATTGTTTTGTAGGTCATGGCACATTGCTGATTGTAAGCAAGAAGTCTTCTAAGACTAAGAATACTGTAGGCTGTCTGCAGGGTTGTCCCATGTTAGGGGTGTTTTAAACTGTTTTCAATAAATTTAAAGTGCAGAGAGTATGTATGTGTATATAATCTTAAAAATGTAGTATGTTGTGAGATGTAAACAATACATTTTGTATGGAATGGCATGATATGCAGATAGAATTTGCATATCTAGTGATTATATGAATTGTATGCACTGATTGTTAGGCAGTAGTTAATGTTAAGGATCTTGTGCATGTTATATGGCATCTTAGGCATACACATAGCTTCCTGCAATGAAGTCTGATGTGGTAGGATATTGTACTATGCATGTTCTTGTGATGCAGGATGACAATTTATGTTGTGATCTGTGTGACTAGGGCTATGGCATGATAATGCATATTGTTCAGTGCATGTGCCTCAGCTCTTCCTTTTCCTGCATTCTTACATATAATTAGACTTCCTCAGGATTTCTTACATAACTGTAATCCAACATCCCACATAACATCACTAACAAATAAGAAATTATCTAGAGCTTGTCATTATGACAGGACATGCTGAAGGCTACTCTAAGAGGATCTCCAATGCACACCAAGCTGTGTAATCAGTCTGCAGAAGTTTTCACTATGCACTCTATAGCGTTATTGTAACTCACTGCTCAGAATGTCAGAAGAATCATTAATGATCTGCAACCATCATGGGTGGATCTACCTCACGTTTATCTGTGCATCCTGAAACATACTATTGTTGTCATTGCATATTTTGATGGCCAGAAACATACTGTCATTGGTAATAAGCACTATGTATACCCAATTTCTTTTTACTGAGGCATAATGCCTTTTCTTGCTATGTGGTGTATTCCAGTACAATATGCAATGTGTTTTCACATTTCCAAAATGGGGAATTAAAGGCATGAAACAACATATCCAAAACACATCTGTATTTTTGTACAGTCGTGACATGTGCTGGTGTGTGTCTCTCTCTCTCTCTCTGTCTCTATCTCTCACACACACAGACACACACACACACACACACACACACACACACACACACACACACACACACACACACACACACAGACACACACACACACACACACACACACACTAAAATGTTCTGTACATTCAGTTGTACTCGTATAGCTGTTTCTGTCCACCCTTATCTATGCATCTCTGAAAAAACAAAACAAAAGGAATCCATTTTAATTCTGGATGCCTGCAAAAATGTTGTCCAGTTATCTAAAATGATAAAACAAAGTAATGTCCTTTCTAAAGGAACAGAGAGGAGTGAAGTACAGGATGAGGTATATATGATGCCACCAACACTGATGCTACAGTAATTGATCATGTTTCTTCTGATTCAGTGTCGATTCTACCAAAAATAACTCACTGAACACTACACTAAAAGGAAGTGGTTAGAGGTTTGCTGTATACAGCAGATGCTGATCCTGCTGCTTCACTTCACTGTGGTGTATGAGCACTTCACACTATCTACCCCCCTACTATCACTGCAACCCATGTCTGATTCACTTTTGTCCATTACTAATACAATGTGCTTGTCAGCTTCCATTCTTCCCTGGCGTGATATGCTTGAATCTGTATCTGCCCCTTTCTGAGGTACCTGGTTTACTTCTTTCCACGTGTATTCTATTGCATATGTCTGGGGCAGCCTCCCTCCACCTTTCTCTCAGGACTTTGTACCATCACCACATGGTCTGACAGCCAGTTATTTGTTAAATTAGCTTTACATTTAGAAATGCAATCAACTAACATGTAGAATGACTTAATCTTTATAATACTGACTTCATGGTTCTTAATGTCCTCCTATCTATACTAGTAATTACAATGATCAAACAGTTTAATACTGTCGGGGACAAAGGTATAATTTATTTAGTTACTGAGTAACACAAATGAAAGGTAGTGCATGGACTCTGCCCTGATGGTGAGATAAGAAATTCTTTATTAGAGCAGAGGTGTAACTCTCCATCACTCGGCCTGGTACTGCTTCTTTTCACATAATCATCTGCATAAGAAGGAATCGCTTCAGACTTTCTGCACCATGGCATTCACTGGCAAATATGAAATGGAATCCCAGGAGAACTTTGAACAATTTATGAAGATTGCTGGTAAGCTGGTTGAGAGAGTGACATGTTGCCAAGGAAACTACTGTACACAGAAAGCAGTAGGAGTTTTTTGTTTTTTTTTGAAGTTTAATGTACACTGCTGTGCTCTTACAGCTATGCAATTTATTTATTATGTGCAAGACCTACTATATTGTGATAGTAAGCAGTGGGAGAAGCTTGATGTTTGCCTCTTGTTTAATATATGTGATAGTTAGGTATGCATCTTACAAATGTGCTTGCGGATTAGTTGTCATGAATGCAAACAGAATAGTTTAGGGAGTGGAGGATGAGGTTCAAACAGTGGGTCTGCTGACACCTGCATGTAGAGCTCACATTGACAATAGGCAACATATCTAAATCCCACCTTAGTAAAAAGCCCACATCTAAACACCACCCCGCTAATGGAAATCACATTGAAACACTACCATAATAAAGGGTTACATCTAAAAGTGGCCTTAGAAAACCACATTGAAAAGTAAGTGAAGTAAATTAAGCACATCTAAACCCTACCTCAGTGATGGTGGTCATCTAAGTAGCACCTACAATTCTTTGGCTGCTAAAATCTCTAAAGGAAAAATACATGCTTGTAAATGCAGCATCTTCAACTTCTTCAGCAGAGGACTGAATCACAACTGACACCTGTCTTGTTACTTGTTCAGCCTTTCCAGATCCTTCCTTAGAATCTGATCCCCATCCTCCAATGTTGCACCTAAAATTGTGCCATCATCAAGCAACCTGAGCCTATTTTCTCTTTCCTCAGCTATGTCAGAAATGAATGCAGTGAAGTGTTGTACCCAGGACTGACCACTGTGATACTTCAGTATGTTTTTCTTTTCTTTTCTTTATTCCAGCATCATTGCCCTCACCACAAACCTTTGTGTTCCTACCCCTTTAACCATGCAGCTATCCAGTTTATCTGTTTTAATTTTAACTCTCAGCATCTTCAATTGTCTTAGTAACTTCCTGTGTAGGACCAAGTGAAAGGCCTCAGTGAAGTCCAGGTAGATCACTTTTACTGGTACTCTTCTGTTAAGTTCTCCTGTAAGCTAGTTATAAAACTGGATAACATCTGATTGACAGTCCCTTCCTTCAAGAACCCTTGGTGGTTCTTGTGCTGGACACCTTTGTCTTCTTGGACAGCAACAAGTCTTTTACTCAGGATGCATGCATCCATATATGTGTGCATATGTGTGTGTGTGTGTGTGTGTGTGTGTGTGTGTGTGTGTGTGTGTGTGTGTGTGTGTGTGTGTGCGTGTGTGTGTGTGTCTGTACGTGTATGTACCTGTGTATCTTTGCGTTTATTTATTTATTGCTAACCAAACTAGAGCACTGACCCATATGCACCTTCTTTCAGACTCATCATGGGAGGACTGTATGGATAAGTGACTTATTTAAAGTCACACAGCAGGTAAATCAAAGCTGTGAGAATCAAACCCTGGACCACAGGAAGCAGCTTTACAGCTCATAGCTTTAAATCCTGTGTGTTAACAGCCATATTTCCTCCACAATTGTTCCTGCTATGCCTGTTAGGCTAATTTTCTAGTAGTTCCCCAGATTTGTCCATGCCCCCCCCCCCCTGGTTCTTGTAAAATGGTATTTGATGTGCAGTCTCTGTCTCCACACCTCAGGCATTTTGCCTTCGGTCAATGACCTGCATAGGCCCTCCATCAGGGGATCTGTAGCACATTGGCCAGCTTCTTGCAGGCCCTGGAAGACAATCCTCCTGACCACTGTCTTTTATTCTTTCTAAAGGCAGCCAGTTACTTCTCCACCTTCAGTCTGCCCAGCCTGGCTTCTTATCACTGTTTTAATCTCTGATCCACATTCCACAAGCATGATGCCCTCCTGTTTCTAATTTTTTTATTTTGTGAAAAATGAAGCAAAGTTTTCATGCAGTACCTCTGCTTTTTCCCACTCGTCCATGATCTCCCTCACATCTGTGTTCAGGCTAATTAGGTATGTCATCCCTTCCTATTTTCTGCCATATTCCTTTGAAAATCATTTGCTGTCCTTCTTGGCCCCACCTGCCAACCCCATTTCAAATAGTGCCTTTTTAGCCATCAGATATTTTCTTGAACTTCTGCATGCTTACTTTGGGCCCCTTCATCTCTACGTCCCTTTCTTTCCACTTCTGTACCCTGTGTTTTAGAGTAATTAATAGTCTCACATTCCTTAGAATTTCAACAAGTACCCATTGGTGCCAACATGCACCACAACATTCATGCTCCCCTTCACCTTGTTGACCACCTTGGTTACCTTATCCCATGCCTTTTCAAATCTAAGCTCAAGACTGGCTTCATTGTAATGTGATCTGAGCCTTGCTCTTTGCCAGAACTCTTAATACACCTGAGAACAGAGTGTCCAGGTACCCAGCATTCTCTCCTGTCTCCACTGCAGCTATTGCCTTCTTCACTTCCTGCATTGTGCCATTACACTTCCTGGTTGCAACCATATAGTTCAATTGCTATGTGCAAGAATTCTGGACAAAGCTGAAAATAATGGGGGGGGGGGTGAGGGGTTGGGGGTGGGAGGTCGGTTGAGACACAGGCCCAAAATCAGGGACAGATTTTAAATATTGCTCATAAACTTAGTAAGTTGCTATAATAACAAGTCTTGCAATTAGCATGCATTTGAAGAACTCTGAAAACTTAAGTCTGTTTGTCATTATCTAGTGAATTCAGTCCTCGATGCCAGAAAAAAAACACATATTTTTTTTTTATGGGGAACAGACCAACAATATGAGAACAAAATCTGGACATTCTGTGAAATTCTGGGCAGTTGAGAGGTACGGTTGCAAACTTTTCCCATCTGGTTTACCACCCACAGTTGTCCTCACAGACTGTGCTGTTGGCCTCCTGCTACATTGTACCTTTTCTACTTCCCATTGCTTCAGTATTTTTCCTAAAGTCTTTCCACTTTCCCAACTCTTTCAATCTCTACCTCTGTCATCTGACAGAGGGACCCTCCCTGTCATGATAGCCCCTGTTTAGCCAGCTCAGTCATTTTCTCTTTCTCTCTCCTTTCATCACGTGTTGCTGCTCTCTGAACCTGCCCTTGCACCCTGGTTTCCTTATCTTAGTTCTCTGTCTCATGACTGTAATCTCTCTCTTTTACTCTTCCCCGATCAAGTTGCCCATATTCCTGTGACAACCTCTCTCCACGTTCTACTATCCTCTTCCTTCCTTCCTTCCTTCCTTCCCCTTTCATTTCCCCACCATATCCTATTCACTGGCCTCTTCTTGTCTTCTGTTCATGCTTGCTCTGTTCTGTCTCAGCTGACTAGTCAATCCGCTACCATCTCCATCTTCGCTGCGCTCTACCCCTGATGCTCTTCATTCTTAAACAATGTTTGGCTGGGATGTCCTCAGTGTGCAGTTTGAATTTTACTTTTTTAATTGGAAGTTCTTGTTTCCTCAAACGTTTCAGACAGCCTTCCCATTAAAATCTCAAGACTAGCACTGCTAAATCCTGAGACAGTGAAAAACAAAAAAGACCAAAAATACAGGATGAGAAAAGTCAATAGCAAACAATTTCCTTCTTCTTTAAACTTTTTTTTTTGTTTTTTGCAAGTCCCTTTGCAGCACCCAAGCTTATATTTACCAACTCCAAGATCACAGTACCTCAGAGAAGAGGAATTATTATAATAAATGGCAATCGTGGATTTACTATATACAAGTCCATATTTTTAGCCATTTATTCTCCACATTTTGAGACACAACTATGTGTGTTCCAAGATTTTAAATTGTTACCTTCCAGATGCATGCTATCAGAAAAAAATGACAGTGATAAATTCTGCTAAGGTAAGTGTTTGTGTGTGTGAGTGTGTGTGTGTGTGTGTGTGTGTGTGTGTGTGTGTGTGTGTGTGTGTGTGTGTGTGTGTGTGTGTGTGTTTATGTCACTATGCCCCTATGATAGACTATCATCCATTCAGGATTGGATCCTGCCCTGTGTGTCTGTTACTTGCTGGAATAGGATTTAGCTTCCCATGACCCTGAACTGGATGAATGCAGACATATACAATGGATAAATGAATGGAGAATGGCAAAATGGTTTTAAATGAAGATAGATTTAATTAAGCAAGAAGGTACTAGTCAGAGTGCTCCACTGTGTAGGTACATCTTTCCTTGAGTGGGTCAGATTATGCAGCAAAGATGAGAGTGCTGGCCTTCAAGGAATATTATTACTGCCCAGTAACATACAATCACAGACTGCCTCTTTATTGTTATATTAATTAGTTAGAATAATAATAACAATAACAATATTATATTTTCATATGGCTTACCTAAACAGTACAATGAGATGTTGCTTATTGTCATTACTGTGCAAGAGGCTTATTAGCCAGTCAAGTGTTTTAGGTTTGCATATCCATCGTATAACCAAAACGTTTCAAGAGCATTACATATTACCAACCCTAAGAATGACAATCACCTGTAGGAGATGTCACCTTTTGGAAACACTAAATGTGGAGGAGTGTCCATATTCAGCAAGGATATTCACACCTCCAGGCTAGTTGCCCAACACAGTGCATCTGAAATTCTCCAGGTGCAACTAACACTATGTAAGACTGTAATCCAAATTGCAGCTTGCTTGCTACAGATCCCCCACCATGCCCCAAGATTCTCACTACACCTTTCTAAACATACTGAAAAATATTAAGATACAACCAAACACCCTAATACTGGGTAATTTCAACTACCCTGCCATTAACTGGGAAAACTACTCAGGTACCAACACCTTTTCCCAATGGTTCTTGGAATTCACAAATTCCAACTCTCTGGATCAACTAATCCATTGTCCTACCAAGGGCTCCAGTATCCTAGACCTGGTCATTACCAACATGGGAGAAAGATGCTCCACACCAGTGGTCACCCTCTCATTGGTCAGGTCTGACCATACGCAAATCACCCTTGACACCCACATCCCACCCCCACCCCCCCAGTAAGGAAACCTCCGTAAAAAACTTCTCCAAAGCCAACTTCATGCTACTTAAGTCAGAAGTGACAAACTTCATGGTACCCATGCAGACGGGAGCTGAAAGTTTGACTGCTGAATCCTACACTAAGGCACTGTATGAGTACATCCACTCATGCATGAATCGTGCCATCCCAAATAGAACCAAGACAATCTCCTCCAAAAAAGGAAGCCAATCTGGTGGTCCCCTGCCATAAACAAACTATACAACAGAAGGAAGAAACTGTTGCAGAAAAGAGGAAAATCTCAGGATGCAAAAAACTCCCTTACCAGCCTCAGTAAGAAGCTGAGATCCCTCATAAAATCCGCCAAAGCTAGTTACGAGAATAAAATTGCCAAAGATTCCAAAGGCAACCACAAGGCATTCTATAGTTATGTCAAGAATCTAAATGGCAATGTTCAGATCTGCTCTGAGCTACAACAGAATGGCATTAAATATACTGATCCCAAGGATATTACCAATATCCTGGCAGATTGATTTAGTGCCAACTTCATCCCCCTCTCACCCCCTAAAGGGCCCATCTCAATACCAAAAGATTGCCAAATTCTGGTAATCATGGCCACACAGGTAGAAATCGCACTCTCCAAAGCTAAGAATACAGCATCCATGGGACCAGATGACATCCTGGGCTGTGTATTACATGAACTACAAAATGAACTGACACCTCACCTAAGTGTCATGTTTAATCATAGCCTCACCTTAGGCTTCATGCCCACTGAGTGGCACACAGCTACAGTTATCCCGCTCCACAAGGGAGGATCCGCCTTGGATCCCGGGAACTATCGCCCCATCAGTCTGACGAGCCTGATCTGCAAGGGCACGGAACGCATTATCATGGAACTTATAAACAAAGACATTGGCAACCTTCAAACACTGGACCCCACCCAGTTTGGGTTAGTGAAGGGCCGATCTTGTCTCCTGAACCTGAATGACTTCTTTGAATCAGTTTCCAGAGCTATGGACGAGGGTAAGGCAGTTCACACAGCCGATCTGGACCTCGCTAAGGCCTTCAACACCATCCCCCACTCTGGAATCATAGATAAATTTACTAAGCTGGGCATAAATCCCTACATCACTTGATGGGTTGCCAACTGGTTTACTGACAGAACCCAGACTGTAAAAGAAGCCTACTCCAAATCTATTTCCAGACAAGTGACAAGTGGAGTACCTTAGGGTTCAGACCTAGAACCACTCTTGTTCAGCATCTACTTCTCTGAAGTACAGGCCAACACTAAGGGACTCTGGCTAGCAAAGTTTGCAGATGACTGCAAACTGGGAGCCATTATTGAATCCCCAAATGATGTGGGTATTCTACAAAAGGGCCTTAAAGAAACAGATGCTTGGTACCAGAGCCATGGGCTCAAGCTTAATGCCAAGAAATGTATAGTTATCCCCTTTGGGAAAAACATGTACCCATGAATTACCACATAGGTGGCAGTACACTAAACACTGAAAGTGTGATGAGAGACTTAGGGACACAGTCTGACAGTGGTCTCACCTTCTATAACCACATTGCCACAACAGACAGGAAATTCTTCTATGTGGCACACCTCATCACTAAGGGCTTTTCATCCAGAAAAAAGGAGGTCATTGTCCCACTGTACTCATCCCTCATTAGACCCATTATAGAGTACAACACCCCATTTGGTAAGTATCTCACAAGACATCTGCAACAGCTGGAAAGGCCGCAGAAATACCTCATTAAAAGAATCACAGGCCCAAAGCAGATGCCCTATGCTGACCGCCTAAAAAACTCCAGCTATACTCTGTGGCATATCGTCTACTCAGAGACGATCTCTGTTTAACATACAAGGCCATGTCAAACCCTGAGCTGTTGGACATGCTCCACTTAAAGAAATCCCAATCCCTCAGAGCCACATGCTCCAGGGATCTAAACCTTGTCATCACAATGAACAAAACATGCTGGAGGGATAGGTTCCTGACCCAGAGACTCCCATACTCTGGGATAGACTGCCCATACATTTCAAGCAGAGTGCCTCCTTGGCCCTCTTCAAAAAGAACCTTGATGATTGGATGGGAGATAGGAAATTCACCTCGGGGATCACGTCAATCGCCCTGCTAGACAGGGGTCCAGGGAAGTAAATACTGTGGGAAGAAATATCCAGGGAATTGTTTGGCTAGGCTTGTATAGGCCCTAGAGCGATAGCCTAGTACCAACCTATGAACCTATTTAATAAGATAGTGGAGGGTGAAATAGACTCAGTATGGCAGGAACTGTGCTTTAAGTCCAAAAATAAAAGCTGCAGTGCAGCTGTGCAAGGCAAACTAGGATATTATATACCATGAAAACAAGACCATAATGAATATTATCCACTTTGCCCTCTAAAATATTCATAGCAATCACATTCTCCTCTGCCTGATGCAAATTTCACATAGTTTTCAAGAGAAGGGCACAAGAATAAAAGTTAGCTTCTCTGGATTACAAAAGGTGCTCATAGTGTCCTGTGCATGACTCCTACTTGTCAACTCGTGCCCGACCCACCATCCTGCCTCATGGTACATTTTATGCCTGGTATTCTAGATGTGGAGCTGTGTGCCTGTTATTGTGCCCTGTATTTTGTTCACTCCATCAGAGGTTCTTCCTTGTGATCGATCCATTTCTGAATGATAACACAATGATGTCCCACCTAGTTGTTAGGGTGCAAATGCAATGGAAGTAGCAAAGGACACATTTATTTCTAGTTAATGGTTACCTTTCCATATGATGTGACTATAATACAGGATAGGAAATAGAGAATGTGATACTTACAAATAAACACTTTGACTCAATAAAAAAGAGCCATCAGCTAAATTAGATAGATAAACCTGCACATAAAACAATCTAAGTAAACAGTGTAGATAATTTAAATAACAGATGGTGGTATCAGGTGGTTGAAATGATTTTAGATCCTGCAATATACATACATAATTGCCTTTACATATCCTTTAAGAGCTTTCACTTTATCTGCCTCTGCTATCATTTCTGTTTATGTATTTAATTAATTTTTGTGAACTGGTTTGGAGATTTTTTCCAACCATGACCCAAGTCAGGTGGGATTACTTCCTAAGACCAGGATTTTTCCAGTTAATGCTTAATAAACTTTCTGTAAAAAGCATGAAAATGAGTTACTGGGATATGCCTTATCCATATTTTTCCCTGACACAAATATGTTAAGTAACATGAAATAAACTGGTAAATCCTGTATAACCTATAACCTGGACTGCTTTGGTGTAGTTATATTATAGCCTCATATGTAATAAAAACCCAACCATACCTCTCAGCTGACAAAAATTTCATAGACTGTCCATCTTTGCTTATTTCTCATCCTTCTATGTTGTACTTTAATTGTGTCATTACCTCCTCATGAGCATTGCCAGGACAATTACCTAAGAAGTAAAATACCTGGAGCCTGAGGAATAATTCTCCTGAATTTCAAGCATGGATGGGTATTGTGACACCCACCACTGCTACCAGTATGTGATGGGCACCAATATGTGTTGTCCCCACCCTGGGCCAGTAATCAAGGAGCCTAAATCCCCACCACTGACACTGGAGAGGGATGTGCACTTGGAATACAAATGGTTACAATCAGTATTTCCAGATGCAGACACCTTTGCATCAAGTACAGTTTCTCTTAAGAGCACACAGGGAACACACTCAGCCCAGGGTCTGGATGTCTCTATATCTGTCTCCCTCTAGATCCCCAATAAGACTGCTACAGCTGTAGGGTTAGGTCATCTGGTTAACCATTGATGTGCCAGTGTCCTCTATTAAAACATATACATTTAATTCAGATACAATAATACATGTACATTTCTATTCGTATCAGCAGGGTGCATTGTTGATTCATTTTAACACAATTAACACAAGCAAAGCTCATAAATTCATTTTCAGCACAAGCATCTGTACAGATCAGGTTGATATACTAATGACATACAATTATTTATAAAATTCCAGCTAGCTGTGCTGGCACAAGTCATACACAATCACTGCCCTACTTCTCCCTGGTGTGGCTGGCAGTACCTCCTATCATCACAGGTATTTACAAACCATGCAAAGTACGAATCAATGAAAAATACCATCTGAAGTCATTTATTTCAGTGCCCAAAAACAAGCATTTCAGGGTTCCTGTGCAGCACGTTATGTAATTAACAAAGGGCTTTTATCTGAGCACCTCACTTCAACTTAGACACAATACCCTTGATGTACTTAATGCATGTATACTATTTGTGAGGTTAGAAGTTATTGGGGTGCATATAAATAGGGTTGCCACCTTTTCAAATGCCCAAAGTGGGACATTTTTCGTAGAAATGTGAAATTTTGCAGAACAAAATATACCCACGGCCAGTGCAAAGTACAGAACTTCACATTTTTTGCACAAATAAAAGTTCATTCTTATAGAATTTGAGCTGCTTATGCTGTTTCATATAGCATTTAGGTGTTTCAGATACAAAATAACTGTTTTATGCAACTATTAAAGACATCTTGGGAAATATTTTTTGTCCTAAAATCTCAGGACATTTGCCATTTTGTAGGGTTTTTTTGCAGGACACAACTACCCAAAGAGGGACTGTCCCTTGCAAAGCAGGGCAGGTGGTAACCCTAAATATAAAGGAGAAATGTAAGCAAACCTGCTGTAGTCCCACTCCACATTGTCAGTGAAGTGCACTTCTTAAACCTGTCTTTATAGGAAATGGGTCAAGTGCGCTTGTTAATCCTGTCTTTACAGGAAATGGGTGAAGTGTGCTTGTTAAACCTGTCTTTACAGGAAATGGGAACAGGACAAGCCAAAATTCATACAGACCCATAAGACTACTTTATTTTTATTTTTGTGGAAAAATAATGGACAATATTGTTGTCAGAACTGGAAAAATAAGACTTGAAACTATATACCAGTATGCATATGCTGAAAGCAGATTAATAACTGCCTGTAACATGATGTTCTTTAACAGCATAATAATAACTATAGACAAAAAAGTGTGTTGTGATGCAATTTATGCAGTGTTATATTTAGCCTTTGATAGATTCATACACAAAACACTGATCAATAAATGACAACAACTAGATATTAATGTAAACTTGGCAAGATGGATAGCTGCATGGCTTTCAGGTATGACATGCCTAGTATGTTACAACAATTGGACAGGTGAAATTC
The DNA here is from genome assembly GCF_019279795.1 of Protopterus annectens. Taxonomy (NCBI): domain Eukaryota; kingdom Metazoa; phylum Chordata; order Ceratodontiformes; family Protopteridae; genus Protopterus; species Protopterus annectens. The sequence continues at coordinate 36,462,884 of NC_056744.1, read as the reverse complement.
TGGGTTATAGTTGGAATTTCCCACAGCTCATAGGGCTATGCCCTGGACCTATACTTGTTCAGGCTGTATTTTTTGTAATTTATCTTTTTTATCTGAGGTGCTTAGCTATCTGTATGAAGATGGCTTGAAAATGGGAAAACTGCTTATATCTGCTATGGATGGGGCATGCCTGCAAAATAACTTCAATAAGCTGAACAGTTGTGCACAAAATAATAATATTCTTATAAATATAACAAAAACTAAACATAACAAACATTGAAGGGCAGATATTTCATACAGCACACAGTGATTAGAACTGTGGATTCACTTAAGGACCTGGGAATATGGATAGATCCAACTTTGAGTTTTTCTAATCATATTACCAATTGGTTAATGATAGCCATAAAATTATAGAGTGCATAAAAAGATTTATAAAGGCTAGGAACTCAGAAATTATAAAATCAGTGCTTTGTAAGTTACTCTTACCTAAAATTGAGTAATGAATAAGAATGTAAAAACCTTAAAAGAAAACCAGCATTATTATTAAACTGGAATGAGTACAGAGGAAATATACCAAGGGCATCCATGGATGTGAATGTTTAAGTTATAATGAAAGATTGAAATATCTGAACTTATATAATGACTCATATAGAACTTGTGCAATGTATCATATACATATTTAAGAGAAAACCTTATTCAGGTATGGAGAGCATTTAGAGACAGCTACCTCTGTGAATGCTTGTGGTTATAACTCCAAAGTCAGAAACAGAGGTCGAAATCCACCGATGGTAGCCAAATATTTTATTCTTTAACAACAGAATGAGCGCTTTCGCCTTGGATAACAAGACTTCATCAGATATCTCCACATCATTTTACTTGATTATTTATACTGTGTACCATTAATTCAATTAAAATCTAGTTAAAATTTAAAGTCATATAGTACCTTGACAATGCAAGCTCACATAGTGTTTGCGATTTTGGAGTTATTACAATTAATTCATATTCATTATATGGTTTATTGGTTCAAATGCTTGTGGTTATCAAAAGTAGTAGAAAAACATTGGACAACTTATGTAATGTAGGAGATTACATAGGAATGAAAGATGTACTAAATGATTTTCTAAGAATGTAGCTGACACTTGGAATAGACTATCAAATTATATTAAAGCAAGCACTAGTTTAGGTATTGTTAAGAATAACATCGACAGTAATGACAGGAATGATGGTTTTGGCATACTGGCAGGCTAGAAGGGTATTATGGCCTGTGCCTGAATTATTTGTATGTATGTATGTATGTATGTATATGTATGTATATATGGATTCCATACACTTGGTCGAAAATGATTCCAGGCAGTTCACTTCACTGAAAGCTCACTTGGTCGAAGTTCATTTGGTCAGAAATGGAATATAGCCCCTGCCCCACTGCAGTGCAACCCTGGAGTGAGAATATTAAATAAGGGGGGGGGGTGTGGGGGGCACAGTTAATAGTTTTTACTAAACATATATATATATATATATATATATATATATATATATATATATATATATCAATGCATTTCTAATGGATATACCTTCTTATAACAGTGAATATATTAAAATTATATTTATATATATATATATATATATATATATATATATATATATTTATATATATATATATATATAGGTTTACTATCAAAATTGCGACTATCAAAAAACACAAATGTTCGTTTCACTGACCCACACCACCGAACACAGAAACTACCTTGGTCAGTACATCAAACATCATGCTGATTATTCAAATTTGGCATTATTTGACATACTGTGACCCCTGCACCTTACACAACAGTAATGTAAGTTCAGGTTGTCAGCAGTACAAACGTACTGCACAACACTGAACTACATGTTTTTGCAGGGGGGGAAGCTCTCCTTCACCCCATACTCCCTGCAAATTATATATTCCAACTCCGAGATCACATTACAGTGGGGAAAAGGGTACATTTCCTGATCCGCACTGTACTGTGATCTCTTGTAATAAGGTCAACCACATATGTATGAATGCAGAGTGCATTCACTGAATGCGGGGCTCGCACACATGATGGTTTGGTGACATGGATTTAGCCAACCGTAATTCAACATCCCATGGTCAGCAAACCTTCACTCATAACTTTAATGGTAAACCATAGGGTCTATATTATATAGTCGAAGTTTCAAAACTTTGAACCTCACATGAGCGAAGTTCGAAACATCGACTATATAATGCTGTTCTTTCGGCTTTTTCCCTGTAAGGGGTCACCACAGTGGAACTCTGGTCCGCTAATGATTAGCAGTAGATTTTTTTTACGAAATGCCGAGGTGCCAGCTCGACGCCCAACCTTCAATGAAGGCACGCCCATTTACACACGCATGTCTTTCGAACACTACCCAACCGCAGGGAGGACATGCAGACTCCACACAGAAGGCACTCCCAAGCCAAGCTGAGAATCTAATGGGAGAACCTCTTGCTGTGAGGTAACAACGCTACTGCCATACCACCGCTGCATGAAACATTGACTATATAATAAAAAAAAAAAAAAAAAAAAAAAAACTTACCTTACCGCTCTATGCAGGGGGGCAAGCCCTCCCCTGTGCCCCCTACACCTCTCTACTTAAATATACCAACTCTGAGAATGCACTTCAGTGCAGAAAGGGAAAATTTCCCATTCTGCTTGTGAAAAGCCATTGACTTTCACCTTCGACCTTTCCGACATTCGATCATATCATGCCGACCATCTATGATTCAAACATTAGAACGGTCGCTCATCTAATATAGACCCAAACCATATATATATATATATATATATATATATATATATATATATATATATATATGCATGTATGCATGTATTTATGTAAGTGTTGTTGGAACCTTGTGCTATAACAGTTTATAACAGGTTCTGTTAGTTCAACTAACTTACAAAAGTTCGTACTGAATATACAAGTGAAATGTAGCAAGAAAATACTCGGCACCCATGAATGCTGGGTACAATGTCCTTTTAAGTGATGAAAATATTACCCTAGGAAGTATTGCAACTTATACAGGGTAATGCTTAGCTGCCATATTTATGGTATTGTTGAAGGGGTATCCTTTCAGAAATACTAAAACAGCAAGTGTGATGACTATTCTTAGGTTGTTGCCATGCTTACAGTGTTAACCTCTTTTACACTCAAACAGGAAATAACAGAATTGGAAAAGGCACCACCACTTACTACAGAATGCCACACAGTGTAACAACATGTTTTTCACCTGGGCACAGAGTTAGTGTTGCCCTCCTGTGTCCCTCATTATCTGAGGGGACATTCAGCAGTGGACCTTATTATTATCACTACAGCTTCATTTTTTGATGTTCTAGAAGCTTTTGATCCTGCAAGCCATTCATATGAAATCTACAAACCTCATGCTCTTTATTATTTCTTCTCAAGACAACCTCTGGTTTCACAGTTATCTCAAACACAGCAAAAAGGTAAAATGGTTTGCAGTACCTTCTCCACAAATTATCAGTTCTGAAGTATTCCAAATCTTCATTCTAGGGCCTGTGTTATTTATTGGGTATATCAGTACATGGCATCATTGTAGAAACAGTGAGCTGTTTCAGTGGGTGGACATGTTGGCATTAGTTCCACCAGTATAAACCATCAATGTCTATAAGGCTGAAGTATTAACAAGCTTTAGCATCCATCAGTGCAGGATGAGTGCTTAGGGATGATATAAAATCCCAGTGACATCAAATTAATGTTTCTGTACAGCACCTTCCTCAGAGTAGAAATGGGTATGTAATCTATTTTGGATGTGATCAACATCAAAACAGTGACATACATCACATATCTGTCTTGGAATGGAGCCTTAGGCTACTTTAGAACCAAATTTCTTATGGAAGAATTTCTACCAGATGACATTATCATTTCTTGCCCACTGTAGGATGTATACTTGAAGTAGTTATTTCTCTCAGGTACATGTCAGAACTTCAACATTTAGTACCAAATACCTATTTAGATTGCTACACAGAACCAAAGGATACCTCTTTCCAGATGTTTGAAAAGGAACACATCTACCACTCAAAAGATGAGATTATCAAAACCAATGTTTGAAAATATTGTGCTTACAAATATAGTACAGTATAACCCTACTCTGAGAAAATGGTTTCCACTTACTCTGAAATAGCAAGGTCTATCAGAACATCCCACACAGAACGTATCTTAATTGCCTGGATCTGCAAAACACATTCCATGCCACTATCTCTGTTTAGGTCACAGACTGCTTTATCAAATCGCTATGCTGATCAGGCAAACAGTTTAGCATGGGACTTCAAAACTAGGGCATGTCTGTGTTATATAGGCTTCAGCCCTGGGTTATTTAACACATTTAAAAATATGGAGATTCAGCTTGCAGCTGCTACTTATTTAAGCATTTCCTCTGCTATTCTGTTCAAGTTTACAGAAATTATTTGACCATCTTCAGACCAAATGCACCTATAATTGCAGAATTACTCAACTTCTGATTTAATCCATTTCATGTTATTTGAATCCATTGATTTTCTTCTTTTAATTTACATGCCAGAGCAATTGTAGTCATGGTATCTTTGCTTCTTGTCTGCAGATGTAAATTCCATCTATCCTTTTCTTCTAGTAGTGCCTGCCTTATGTTGTCTCTCCCTGTGACTTGACCTTAATGCTTCAATTTCTCTTCCTGTAGGCCCATGCTTGAGAGAATAATCCCTTGTATATTATACAACTTGTAGCTGGTATGGTATCTGATTTTTAATTTGCAATATCCAGTTAGTAGGGCTTCAGTGTTTTTATATATTGAGGGGGAAGCACTCTGTGGACTGGTTTTTACCCCAGCTGTGAGAAAAGGGGAGAGAGTAATTTTTCTAACACTAGTCATTTAGTCAAATCTTGTTCTTATTCTACCAGCTGTTTAGCTGAATACCACTAATATGCAAAAGGTGCCCTTTGATTTAGGGTGTTTGTCTCAAATAAAATGCTATCTTTGTCCCCGATCCATTAGTTATGAGCGTTTGATGCATGTGAGCTGGATGAGTGATACTACAATTTCGCGGCACATAGGTTGCCATGCCATGCACTCTTGGTACAATGTGTACACTTTTGATGGATGTAGATACTCCAGTACTTCCTGGGGTACAGAAGCTACTTGGATGTTCACATTTAATGGTATATGCACACTTTTAATAGCTGCAGACACCCCACTACATCTCAGGGGTACAGATGCAGTCAAGTTGTTTGACATTGTCATTGTACAAATACTATTTTTAGGACACACAAACAGACAGACAAACATGCTGTTCATGTGCTGTTTCTTGAAATATAACTTTATGTTATTAGCTGCAAGCACATGAGGTAAATTGCATTTGGCTTTTATGCCACTTCATGATGAAGAGTTTTGAACAAAGATGGATTCTGAATTACTAAACTCTAAATCTAATTATAGGGGTGTAGAATCTACAAAACTAAGATCAATATGTATACAACTAGTTTAAGACCAGATATACCTTTAGTTTAATTGGCATGACTGTGGAATAAACTTCTTCTGTTTATACAACAAGATAATTCTTTAGCCAATTTAAAACATTTATTAGATGAATGGATGGACCCGGTTGTATACTCCCTTGACCAGGAATCTGTGTTTTAATTTGCCTCTGTTCCATACTCAGTTATCACTGAACTGTGAAGGATTTGAACAGTGCTTTGTTCTGATGGGGAGTGGGCATACAGCAATGATGTGCACTCTATCTGTGCTTAACTCTGACTTCAAATTCATGTTCTGTGTCTACTGTATACACATTTTAATTTGCAGTTGATAAGAACAGGGTACTGAGCTTCATTTCAATATTCCGAACATGTTCCTATTTGGTAGCATGAGTTGTTAGAGACAGCCACAGGGTTGTGTCTGTATTGCTGTTGGTACCGTGGCCAAAGTGCCTTCTCTCCTGCCTTTGGTATACACTGCTGAGTCTATGAATGTAGTTCCATCATTTTTTAATTAACGAACTTTAAATTGCTTTGCATCATTTTGTGTGTATGCGAACTACACTCATTTTGCTGATTGTAGCTGGTATGTTCTTGTACATTTGTTGCTGTTCGTTTATTGACATCAAATATTCAGCACAAATGCTACTTTGTTTACAAATCTTGATGTATCTTCTAATGCATTTTTCTATGTGGAATTTCAGTCTTATCAGGTTCCGTATAGTGGGGCATGTTTAATTAAAAAAATAAAATACACAAAGTATTTAGGGACATAATTCCAAATCTGTGCTACTTTAAGAATTAACATAACATCACATTTTGGTATTTCAGATTTATGAAGTCCATTATGTGTGGTTTCCTCTGTGGTATCAGAAGGAGGCCCAATAGAGGCCTGCAGACATGAGGACATTATAGAAGATCTCTCAGATTACTTTGACTGAGCAGCTGCAGAAAATCCATGATAGTGTGATCCATTTAAATAGAAAATGATACCACCAGTGATGTAGTGGTGGTGGTGATATATTGTTGGAGTTTACGTAACTTGATCTGTGTTATAACTGAATGAACAAACAAAAATACATGTATGTGTGTGTTACAGTCTTATTTCATTTGAAGTATACAATAGAATAGATATCTGACCTGGACTTCATTCCATAATGCTGTGTTTTGCCATGTGATCAATTAATCATTGGTGTATCCCATAGCCTCATGCAGAAGAATACACTGACTATTATAAAGCAGCTTTGTTTCACAATCCTATCATATCACGTTGAAATTTAAATACAAGAAGTCAAGATCATGCATTTTGTAGGTGGGGACGGGATGGGATGGGAATCATGACCTGGTCTTATTGCCTTTGTTGTCTCCCACAGGTTTACCTGATGACTTGATTGAGAGAGGTAAAGACCTGAAGAGCATCACAGAAATTCAGCAGAATGGTAATACATTCAAAATCGTTGTCACAACTGGTGCGCATGTTATAACAAACAACTTCACTATTGGGGAAGAGGCAGAGTTTGAAATGATAAATCTTGAGAAAGTACGGGTAAGTCACAATATTTGAGAAAGGCAAGTGAAATGCTGTACTTCAGAGCTGTGTAGGTATGTCATGAGCTCTCATGATGTTAGTGTTTTTTTTTAATTCCTTTCTTCACTTAAATGTGTTTCTGTAAGTATCCATGAGATTTATAGGTATGCTCGCTGCCATTATGGGTCATTTTAAGCCTTGTCAATTTTCCTCAAAGGTGACAATGAAACCTTGCACCTTGTGTCTGTGAGGTTTACACCTTAACCATTATGCCAGTCCCCAACCCTTACAGTTTATTTTCTATTAAGGACTGGAATGGTAATATTAATATGAACCGCAGAACATGATATCCAAGCAGCTGTGCTCAGAGCTGCAAGGCTGATTCTGCACACAAGAAGAGGAACAGCTTGATTAAATTAGTCCACAGATTTCCTGCATATTGTATAGTATGGCAGAGTGAGATGTTTTTTGGAACTAATGAACTATCTATTTTATTAACGTTTTCCTAAGTGTCTTCACTTACTTTATATTTTGTAGATATGCATTGTCAGGATCAATGAACAGTATATATAATGGGGTGGGTTTATCACATATGCATTGTCAAGATCGATGAACATCATATTATGGGGTAGAGTTAGAACACATGCATTGTCAGGATCGATGAACATTATATTACGGGGTGGAGTTAGAACATATGCATTGCCAGGACTGATAAACAGCTTATTATGGGGTGGAGTTAGCACATATGCATTTTCAAGTTCAAATCATGATGAATGGCACATTATGGAATGGCATGTGTTATTAAGGGGTTCAGGCACCTAGGCATTGAAACATCTCCCTGTGGTACATTTGGTTGGGGCCACATGGATAAAGTGATATTCAGCTGTAGAGCATATGGCTGTTGCAAATTCCCTGTGGGCAAAGAAAAGAATATGGTGCCATGCCTTCATCTTCAACAACCAAATGCACTGGGGGAAAATGATGTCCATAGCTCCCAAGACAACATGAGATAGCAGGGAGAATTGCAGGCATCAGCAGCAAGTTGGTGGCCATGTCAGTGGGAGTTAAAATGCAGTGTACAATGGGAAGTGACTTTATAATTAGTGTGTGTGGACCATTACACCCTTCACAGTGTTTAGGGAACATTACCTAAAATGTATACTGGAGGACAAACATGATTACAGAAGCATGCAGGATTTCCTCCATGCTGCAGCACACTTCTACATGCTGTAGTTACATAAGCATGTACTGTACACTGAGCACAACACTCATTACTTCTTTGGCCCCCATGTATATGATTATTAAAGCTGTGGCATGGCAGTGAGTGCTTCTCTTTGCCTATAGGGAACCCGCAATAGTCATATTTCTCTGCAACTGAATTTACTTCAGTCATGTGTCTGCAACCAAATGTACTACAGAGAAATGTCTTGCTGCCTAGGTGTGTGAACCCATCATTAAGTGAAATGAAAAGGAAGGCAGAATTCATGTTTTATGGTATATTAAGATGAAACTTATGAAAGCCTAAAGGTACTAAAATGCTTCTGCAAATCTGTAAAAAATCAAATATATTAGTAATCACATTGTTATTTACATTATTTAAACGATTCAGTCACTTTTCAAATGACTTTTATTCACCATTTTTCTGATAAATGTTCCTGTGCTCTTGATTTACAGGCAGTGGCAAATCTTGAAGGTGGTAACAAGTTGGTAGTTGTACTGAAAGGAGTGACCACCATCTCCGAGCTGTCTGGTGACAAGCTCATAGATGTAAGTTCAATTGTATATCACTGTTGTGTTTAATTTATTTTCTTGTTTCTTTGTGGCTATGAAAATAAAACAATAATCAAATGAACTACAATGCAAGAGAAGCATCTCTCATCTTACTTTACTTTGGTCACTATATGATGCTAAGAGCTGATTTATAGCTTTACCCATGAGGACTAAGAAAGATATGTGGCACATCTATCAGTCCAAAACAGAATGGCAAAGAAGCTTTCGTCTATTACTGACATTTTTATGAATTAGTGTGAACTCTTGTGGAACAAGCAATATTAGCCGTCTTCAAGTAAGAAACAGTGTTGCACTTGGTTCAGTATTACATAAAATATACTCTTAAGCATCAACTTGTGTAATGCTTTGTGCAATGTTTTAGGACAACGGACACTTCTGAGACCAGGTTTGGTTTCTATAAAATTGCTGGAATTAATTTCCATACAGTTACATATTGTCCTATATCACAGTGTTATGTGTGTCCTGTCAGGGTCACAGTCAACTCAAGAATGGTTACTAGTTTTAGTACTGCCTTGTGTATTCTGGGTAAAAACCTTTTATGTTTCATGCAAGCACAGACAACCTATCACTAATTACACAGATCATGATTTTGATCTGATATTAAAACACCTTGTATAACAGCAATAATTCATGGCAGTGGGGTGGGATACTACGGGATTTACTCATGCTTGACTTATGCATTTGGACCACTAAGTCTGTAACCTCTTAACCAAAACACAGAAACCACAGTAGTTTATATCTGCTATAGATTACCACTATAAACATACTTAGCTTATTATTCCTGGTGTTATGAATGCTGTTTGAAGGAATTAAAATTATTAAATCCATAAATTGTTTTTGTGCCGTGGATATACAAAGCAGCACCAGGTAAGACAAGTACATGCTTGGTTTGGATGGTTTATCATAAAGACATGTTGTTAAAAGCAATAACTGTGCAGGGAAATTAAAAGTTGTTTTATTTAAAACTTCCAAGATGACAAAATACAGGCTAAGCCACGATACACGGTGCAGACAGAGATGCCGAGAAACTAGGCTGTAGAAAATAAAAAAATGTAAGTAGTTGAAAGCCATTTCACAGATCGATCTTCTTTCTTAGCTTTAAATAATATTCCACATTCCCAAACAACTAGTGAAAGGAGTAGGGTTGGTAAGAAGCATTAAAAACTGATACTAGATGAGAATCAGAAATAAAGTATGCGCTGTAAACTATGCAAGTCGTGCATTTATTCTGGCAATTTCAAAAGCTAATTAATAGTATTGTAAAAGTGCCATCGGGTTGTGCCTTGGTGTAACATATTAACAATCATTCAGAATGATATGCAGATGGTACAATATATGCACAGCAGAAGGTCTGGGATTAAGTGACAAGTCTCACAATGGCGAAGGAGCACCACTGCCCCCAGCACCACAAAACAAACAAAAAAAATGAAATAAAGTCATACTCTCATTGGTATACCATAAAGGGTAACATACTGTGCAGTAACTGCAGCATAATACAGTCTAGAGCATTTCTGTCTTTCAGATTTAGTGAAGTGACCACATTATGGTACCTACAGACAAGCATAAATGAGAAAACAAATGCTAAAATGTACAGACTCCGACTGTATAGAATAAATGCTATAACACAAAAGTATCGGAAGATAAGTGTTTTCGTTTTAATGATAAAACTTCTTCAGATAAAACATTATAAATCTGGAAAGCTTATATAGAACCTTTTAATCATATTAAAAAATCATCTGACAGCCAAGCCCACAAAGAAAAAATTACAAATTAAAGAGCATGTTTGCTACAGTTAAAACCTATATAACATGACTACAGACACTTCAGAATTTAAAATCTCCATTCACAGACTTAGAAGTGCTTTCACAAAAAAAAAAAAAATATATATATATATATATATATATATATATATATATATATATATATATATATATATATATATCTGTACAGAGTACTTTTGATTTCAATGAACACACAATAGAGGTTTGTTCATTTAAACTGGGCCAACTCGCTGTGTTAAGTCACAGCAGCCAGCAAAGTTCCCTCTTCTCTAAAATTAAAGTCCAAGGTCCTCCTTTCAGACTCAGAATCACTTTTTCCAGCACTATAAATTTAAATTCATGTCCTGAATTTTTCTGAATATGTTTAGCCAGAGCATTAGTTTATTTTTTCCTTCTTTATTTCGTAAAGGTGTTCATACACCCAGCCTTTTAATTTATGCTCCATCTTACCAATATAATACCTTGGACATAACTGACATAATGCTGCATGCACTACTCTGGAAGTGTCACAGTCAAAGCTACTTAAAACTCTAAACAAATGTGTATTAATAACAAACTGTTCACCAATATATATATCTATATATATATATATATATATATATATATATATATATATATATATGTTTACAGTGGGAAAACCTTCCACATTTATTAATGTTGGGATTCCTAAATCCTTCTACAATATTTTTCATGTTTTTTCCTCTTTTATATACTATAAGGCTTGTTGCCAATTTTCTGTAAAATCTGGTTATCCTCTTTTAAAATTACCCATTTTTTTCTAAAATCCACTTAATAGCATCACTATCTATGTTAAACATCATAATAAATTAAGTTTTAATAACAGTTATTATTGCTAAAGTTTGTTATATTTGGGTTGATACTAGAATAAGAACCTAAACTAGTGTTCAGCACTGCTTCAGCCTTGGTCTCTTCAGTCATGTTAGAATTTAGAATTGGAACAAAAAAGTTCCGTTCTCTTTTATTTATAACTTCGTACATGAGATTCTCGATGAAATCTATTGGGTAATCCCTTGTGCTAAGCATTTTTTTCAAAGGCATACATTCATTAAGAAACTGATCAAATAGAGTGCTCATTCGAGCTGTCCTTACAAACTGCCCATTTACGACCGCTTGCTTTTGGGTGTAAGGGTGAGCCCTAGAAAAATGCAAAAATGCATTTGAATAAGTAGGTTCTCTATAAATTCTTGATGTAAACCTCCTATTTGTAACATCCTTGGTTAGCCAAATATCTAAATAGGCAATACTCTTTGTGTCCAATTCATGGGTAAATTTTAAGAAATCAGTACTATGATTAATATATTCCGAAAACGCCAAACATCTTTCCTCTGTCATCATCCCACATGATAAATATGTCATCCAGATATCTGGTATATAATTTACATGATTTTCTGAAATCAGTTTTAAACAAATATTTCTTTTCCCATTGGATGACAGTGATATTTGCAAATAGGGCTCCACAGGCAGAACCAATTGCCACCCCCTTACATTGTAAATACTATTTTCTCTCAAACATAAGGAAGTTATTCTTTAAGATCATATCTGATAGTTCTTCATAAAAATTAATCTTATCCTGTGGAATCCCCTTATCAAATAAAAATTCAGTAAACCAATCAATACCTAATTGGTGTGGTATTATTGTTTGAGATCTTTAACTTCAGTAGTCATGAAAATATAATTTTCCTTATGTTCAAGCTTATTACTTTTATTCAAAAAGTCCCAGGAATCCCTGCAAACTTGTACTTCTTGAGAGACTAATGATTTTAGATTTTCATAAGGAAATTTTGCACAAGGATGAGTGATATACCCCTGGCATCAACAATGGGGGCCACTGGGGGATGTTGTATATTTTTTATAAATTTTCAGCACCCCGAAAATAATCGGAACAATAGCGGAACCCACGTTAAGGTAGTTATATTCATCAATACCTATTTGTTGTTGAATGAACATGTCATTAAGAGTGTTTCTTATCCTCCTATATGCAATATTTAACTCATAAAGAGGCACATTAGAATATGTATCTTTGAATAATATATTGATCATCCTACCCACATAATCATCCTTCTCCATAACAACTAGCCTGCCCCTTTATCAGGCTTCATAATTCTTATGTTATTATGTTTCATATCCTCTAATTTTTTATGCTCATTTAAAGTTAAATTATTATTTTATTATAATTCTTGCATTTATTTGATTTCAAAATATTATGAATGTCCAACTCTCAAATGTTTTCAAAAAGCTGTAGAGTTGGATGAATAGGGGGATTATAAGTACTTGAAATCCTCAAACCACTTATAGCCATAACCAAGTAATTAAAAGTAATATTAAAGTTACATTTTCTAACATATTGTTTGAGGTTCATAAGAACACAGACAATATGAGCATCACTAGATGGTACAAAAATTAAATCCTGAGAAAAAAGATCTTCACATTCCATATCAACTGGATAAGCTGGAAAATTAAAAACATTAAAGTCTCTGTTCCTATTCTTGATAATATTACATACAGAGTCATTTATATTGGAAGGAATATCTCCTTGATTTAATTCCAATTCATATTCCTCTGTCTGTGATTCTGCCACCTTGGGTAACCCTTCTGTGGATGTTCATCAAAGTTCTTTGTTTTTGATTGGTCTGTCTAGTGGTTCTGTCTCTTCCTGATTTGCTCTGACCACCGCAGTGGAGGATACTCTAAAGGGTCTATGAAATTATTGAGTTGAACAGTCTTGGTATTTTCCTGATGTTTGGAATTTGGTTCCCTTTGGTTAAAGCTTCTGTTATTATTGTTAAATTTAGTGCCCCAAGTTTGTGAAGTAGGCAGATTTGGGTAGGCTCTATTATTAAGATAGCCCCACCTATAATGTTCCAATGTTTTAATCTTTCTACTTCGAATAGATTGTATCTGTTCATCAATGTTAAAAATACATGTAAACTCAAATTTATATTGTTCAAACAGCAAGTCACAAGTGATCAAACTGTCAAGACAACTAATATCAGCAATAAGTTCGTCAATACGTTTGCTAGTATTCTTAATTAAAAGCTCCATATATTCACACCCATGACATTTGAACATTTTCAGTTGTTCGTTATGGAGCAATGAATCAGTAATTAAGCCTGTAGGGAACTGCCACATACTGAGACCCTTTGGTAGAATATTAGCTTTAACAGACTCAGCAAAATAAGTATTTTCAAGTTGCAATTTCTTAACCTTGAGTAATTTATAATCATATTCACTCAGTCATTCCACCAGTGTTAAATTATTCTGTTGTTGCATTTCCATAAAATTAATATCACCATGGAGCCATTCTTGCAATACTGGGAGATTATTGGTATTTCATCCACCAGTAAAATGCATCACATTAGGTATGTTAGAAGAATTTGGTGTACTAAGAATCCTCCTCAGGTATAAGTCTGATGGTGCCTCGCCTCCGTTTCCATCCTGAGAAGAGGCACAAGGCACAGAAATATCATCCAAACATTGTGTTAGTTGCTGAATCAACAAAGTTAAATTACCATCCATCTGCTGTAATTCATTTACATCCACATCCTGGAACACAGGTTGGGATAATGAACTGGTCAGTCTCCATGCAGCCATAGAAATCAAACAAATGCAAGAATTCTAATAAAAGTAATAATTTAACTTTAAATGAGCATAAACATTGGAGGATATGAAGCATAATAACATAAGAATTATGAAGCCTGATAAAGGGGGCAGGCTAGTTGTTATGGAGGAGGATGATTATTTGGGTAGGATGATCAATATATTATCCAAAGATACATATTCTAATGTGTTCCTTAATGAGTTAAGTATTGCATATAGGAGGATTAGAAACACTATTACTGACATGTTTATTCAAAAACAAAGTAGTACTGATGAATATAAGTTCTTTAATGTGGGTTCCCCTTTTGTTGGGGCCAAGCATACATAAAAATAAAAAATATACAACACCCCCCCCAGTGCGCCCTATTGTCAATGCTAAGGGGTCTATCAATCATCCTTGTGCAAAAGTTTTTGATGAAAATCTAAAAGCATTAGTCTCTCAAGAAGTACAAGTCTGCAGGAATTCCTGGGACTTTTTGAATAGGATTAATAGGCTTGAACATAAGGAAAATTATATTTTCATGATTATAGATGTTAAAGATCTTTATACAATAATACCACACCAATTAGGTATTGATTAGTTTACTGAATTTTTATTTGAGAAGGGGATTCCACAGGATAAGATTAATCTTTATGGAGAACTACTGGATATGGTCTTAAAGAATAACTTCCTTATATTTGAGGGAAAATACTATTTACAACGTAAGGGAGTGGCAATGGGATTTGCCTGTGGTGCCCTATTTGCAAATATCACTACGATTCAATGGGAAAAGAATTACTTGTTCAAAACTGATTTTATAAAATCATGCAAATTATATACCAGATATTTGGATGACATATTTATCGTATGGGATGATGACAGAGAGAATGTCCCACCGTTTTTGGAGTATATTAATCATTGTACTGATTTCTTAAAATTTACCCATGAATTGGATGAAAATAGTATTGCTGTTTAGATGTTTGGCTAACCAAGAATGTTACAAATAGGAGATTTACATCAAGAATTTATAGGAAACCTTCCTATTCAAATGCCTTTTTGCATTTTTCTATTGCTCACCCTTACACCAAAAAGCGAGGGGGTCATAAAAGGGCAGTTTATAAAGGCAGCTCAAATGAGCACTCTATTTGATCAGTTTCCTGATGAACTTATGCTTTTGTAAAAATGTTTAGCATGGGGGGTTACCTAATATATTTCATTGAAAATCTCATGTACGAACTTATAAATAAAAGAGAACGGAACTTTTTTGTTCCAATTCTAAATTCTAACATGACTGAAGGGAGTGAGGCTGAAGCAATGCTGAACACTAGTTTAGGTTCTGATTCAAGTTTTGAACCAAATATAATGAATTCTAGCCATAATAACTGTTATAAAAATCATTTATTATGATGTTTAACATAGACAGTGATGCTATTAAATGGATTTTACAAAAAATATTGGGTCATTTTAAAAGAAGAAAAGCAGATTTCAGAGAAAATTGGTGAAAACCTCTTATAATATATGAAAGAGGAAAAAAACATGAAACATATTGTATAAGGATTTAGTAAAGGAAGTAGGGCTACTAAGTTTCCCAAAATTAATAAATGTGGAAGATGTTCCCACTGTAAATATATATATATGTTGGTAAACAGTTTGTTATTAATACACATTTGTTTAGAGTTTTAGGTAGTTTTGACTGTGAGATTTCTGGAGTAGTGTATGCAGCATGTCATGTCTAGGGTATTATATTGGTAAGAGAGAGCGTAAATTAAAAGATAGGGTTTATGAACACCTTTACAAAATAAAGAAGAAAAAAGAAACTAACGCTCTGCCTAAATCTATTCTGAAAAATCCAAGACATGAATTTAAATTTATAGTACTGGAAAAAGTGATTCTATTGTGTGTTTATTAAAATTAAAATACCCTGTACTGTTTAGGATTTTTTTACACACACACACACACACACACACACACACACACACACACACACACACACACATATATATATATATATATATATATATATATATATATATATATATATATATATATATATATATATATATATATATACAAGCTATCCTTGTATTATAACTGGAATACATTTTCAATAAAAGCATGCTGCAGGCTGTTACTAATTTGTTGAGATTATTTATGATACTGGTGTATGAATCACATAACAGGTAGATACTCATTTACACACACAGACATACAGCCAGTACACTTCCTCTCCTTCAGTGGGCATTATACATCAGTTGTTAATCAAGTGCCATAGCCAAAACATGAAGAGGCTAATATTGCAGAAACCTGGTCAGGCAGTATAGCTGAAAATGTTAAAGCTTTGTTCTGCTGCTGAGTTTTATCCTGGAGTCCTGTTTTTTTTTTATTTTCTCTGTCTCACCTTGCATTCTGTGCAAGTCTGAACAAGGCATGTAACCAGAACTGTGAGTTCACTGCATAACAAAAATAAACTTACATGGATAGTCCAGTCTGGTTCACTGTCACAGTTAACATCACCAGCCTAGTGCCAGCCACTGGTGTGGACTGCAAGCCCTAGCTGTTATGCAGGCCACAATTAGGGCACAATTAGGCATGTAAAAACATGTGAAAAAAGTTCCAGTAAAATTTTGAGCAATTGGTAGTTCTGCATAGAGTTACTCACCTGAGTTATTTGCCAAGTGTGAGTGTAAGCAACTGTAGGTCACTCTAGTAAGAAATACTCTTCAAATGTTCCTTCAGAACACAGTTTTTCTCTTTGAACTTGTTCTTTGCAAACTTGGCTTGCTTCATTTTGCCTATATACTTAATTGGATGTTTTTGCAAGGTGTGGCCTTAGGCCTAGAATCATCACTCACAGTCCTTGGACATAATTTAAGATGTTTTATGTTTCTGTTTCAGACCGTGTCGGCTGGAGGTGTAACTTACAAAAGAATCAGCAAGAGAGTATAAATATTCATGCAATCTTCAAGGGAGTATCTGTCTGCATTCTTACTTCAAAAGTCCTTGCCTAATGTAAATAAAGTTAGACTGACTGAAAGGCCCCATCTTTGTCAACATTAATAGATTTCCTAACCTATTTATAGGTATCTCTAAAGACAGTACCATTCAATCAAGTTTTGGAAAAATCTTTTTGAAAAGCAGTGTGATAATGTTGGCTCTTATACATGCATGTTTACACTCTGATGGTGTAACTAAAAGGAATTAAAAAAAGAGTAACTGCCTTGCAGTAACAATTTAAGGCATTTAAACTGCCAAGCTGGCTGCAGATAAAACAACTAGTGTTAATATAAACTTTAGAGCAAATGGAAGACACATAGAAGATGTAGAAGTTTATACATTGGCTTGTCTTCTGATTGTTAGCTGCATTGTCATGACACTTCACTATATTTTGTGAAGCCTGTTTTTTAAACAGCACTGACTTAAATGCTTCCATGACTGAAAGTGTGAGAGAGAAGTTTTACTGACAACATTGATTATTAGCGAATGATCTTTTTGCCCTTCTCATGCTCTTTGAACTTATATGGTGGCTATGCATGTTGACGTAGCCATATGAGTGAGAGCATTTACTCATTGCTGCAGTTAATAACACCTGGTGCTTTCATGATGTTCTAGCCTTGGCAAATTATGCTGTATTATGTTTTTTGAAAAACAGATCTGTATGCTTTTTTACTGTAGAACAACTGCATTGTTTTGTACTTACAATAACTAATAAAGATTAATAAAATAATGAACAGTAAAGCTGCAAACATTCAGTTTTGTACATATCTTACATTTCTATGTGTGTGTATGTGTGTGTGTGTGTGTGTGTGTGTGTGTGTGTGTGTGTGTGTGTGTGTGTGTGTGTGTGTGTGTGTGTGTGTGTGTGTGTGTGCGTGTGTGTGCATGTGTGTGTGTGTCTGTATGCGTGAACATCTTTTGTGTCCATGAGTATATGACTATTGCAGTAATCAAGATTATGAATGAAAGATTTCAGAGGATGACTTTATATAATAAAATACCAGCAGCAGGAGATTGTAAATGTATTTGGTACACCGACCTAATTACTGATGTTAGAAGAGGGAGCTGCCCTCCCCTAACCTTCCACTCACTGTCGATATACCAGTCTTTTTTAAATTATTCAAATTTTTTTACCTCTGCCTCCCAGTATGGCAATTCATTCAAACTATTTACCATCATATCACTGAAACAATGCATCTTAATCTGGTTGGTATGCCAGCTTCCTCCTGCTCTGTCTTTATTTTTTTTCCTTCCCAGAATAATCCCACTGTATCTCTTGTTATTGGCCATCCTCACTTCTTATTAAATGAAATTAAGTCAGATCCCTAGGTCCTTTCTTCATAAAGCATTCTTTCCATAATTATCTCTGTTCTGGGTGCCGTTGTAGTCCCCATGTTAGTGTGATCTCTTTCTCCCTGTAGGATCTCCCAAACTATGCACAGTAATCCAACTATGGCTTAATGAGATCCTAAAAGATATATGTCATGCTGTCCTATTCCCTGTATACTGTACCCCTGGATACACACACACAAGTACTAAACAAGGTTGATACACTTGTGATTGACATATGATTGCATCTCACCTGCAATGGCAGTCAGCTACATGTCATCATTAACAGCTGCCTTCCATAAATAGGGTATGTCTGTTGGAAAGTCTCTGAAGCAACTAATTACAGGATTTTGCCAACAGTGTACATCCTGATGCCAAGAAAGTCCAGTTATGCCTACAAAAGTGTGCTAAATTAGCTGAGCATAGAGCTAAAAATACTGATTTTGAGGGAGCAAAAGAAAAGCTGTCAGGCATCACTTTTTGAGGAGTGAACCTAAAGACTGTTACATTATGGATAAATTGTTTTTTGGCAGTTTTAATCACAGGGTTTAGCTTAAGAGTACAGAGACACTCAGTTGTTTCAGCTTTTGGTTAAATAACTAATTGCTCTAACTCTTCTGTCCCTGGAGGATGCAACCTCTGCTTCTGCCATCTTCTCTCACTAGGTTCACATCCACATAAAATTTAATCCCCGTCCATGCATGGTGCTCTCAACAACGAGGCTGATTCATGTTTTCATGCCTTGTGTGATGTCAGAGATGAACATGTTAATAAGACTGGCCCCCACATAAGTTATTTGTTTTTTCACTTGTGAGTGCTCCTCTTACTGTGACCATCTGCATCTTGCTTTCCATCTACTTCTCCACCAACCTGCACAGTTAGCTTCCTAGGTACTATTCCTCTTAGTTTCACCAGGAACATAGACTGAAGGGCAAGACAATGACTTTACTGACATCTACAGTGACCCTGCTGGGTCACTTCCACATGTGTAGTCTGTCTATATGCCTAGCAAAACAAAGACATTGACCAGGTTAGGATGACATATTCTGCTGCCATGACTCCATGCTGGATTCACTAATCAGCAAATTAAACAACTGGTTCTGACAAAGCAATCCTGCTAACTTTGACTGTAGGACTGACACCACTATTTGTCCATCACTGAAATTAGGATTCTAGGAAATGTGAAACATCTATATTGTAATATGCAAATATGCAAAGGTACTGGTGAGTGCAACTCTGTGACAAAGAAACAGATATATATATATAATTTCAGATATGTACCACACAGTTTGCATAGTCTGCCCCTGTCCCTTCTACTGTATAAGTTTTGCTTTTTTTTTCCTTTTTTCTTCCCCCTACCTCTCATTATGACTGCCACATGTCTGTCACATGCATTTTTGAATTCTTTTGCTGACTTTTACTCTGTTTCCTTTGTCTGTGTTCTCTTTTTGCATGCACACCCTGTTATCCATGGTAGGCTTGAATTTCTATATTATATCCTAAACCTCCCTTGAAGATAATGTACATACTTGCATTCACAAGGGTCTGCTAACCCCTTCATCACTCCCTGCATGTGCAGGAATGCTCTCATACATGTTCCATCCCTATGGGAGGCTATTGTGTAACCACAGCATATATCTCCAGCCATTAAGCTCCATGATGTATGCTTTACAGCAGATTGGACTGTTTCCCTCCCCAAATGATGCCCATGTTAGCACCACCTGCTCACTTCCAGCATTTCCAGCTGGGTCCTTCATTGCCTGGGTTGCTAGTCAATCCTGGGTTATTTAGGTTATAGTCAGGCTTTATCCATGGAGCTGGGTGTGTGTGTGTGTGTGTGTGTGGGGGGGGGGTTCTACTTCCTTTTTTATTAATCAGGTAAGTTAACTGGTCTTCCTCAGACCCTATTCATCCATGACTTTGGCCACAAAAGCAAGGGTAAATGCAATATCAACTTACCCATTATGGGGCAGTTGGGGAGAATGGGGTGCATGGGAGAAAATTCTAGTGTAGATAAGGAGATTATGCAAACTCCATGGAGACAATGATTATAAGTCAGATATAAACCTGAGATAGTTCTGTGAAACAAAACTATAACCACTAACTGATTGGGCAGCCTTTTGAACGTCCCCTTTGGGAAGCCTGGGTGCATCACTCATCATCTTTCCACATCCCCATAGCTGTCCGAATTTTTACTTCAGATTTTTCTACCTTGATATAATCTAGTTTCAAAGAGATCATCCACTTGTCCTATATGAAATACTAAAAAGTATTTTAACATCTCTATAATTTCTCCATTATTGCCTTATTCATTCAAAACTATGTATACTGAGCCCTTTTTATAGCTTCTGGTACAGATTGTATACCACATTTTTGTACTATACATGCTACATCTCTTATGCCTGTGTAATTATAATTACAATGTCTATAAAACTTCACATAACACTTCTGGAAGGTGTTACATCTGTTTAGGTAGATGAATAATAATTTTCTACTAGGCATACCTCTCTTTTTCATCATACAGATATACTTTTATTTTATTTTTATTTTTTTTAATTTATTTCATAACTAGCTATTCTCATATCCAGTTAAGCACAAATGCTTGTTTTAATTCTTTCAGGCAATTTAGTTAAGAGACCAAGAGCAACAAAAACATACCTGATTTTATAGAACGTTCCCAATTTTGCCTCATATTTTTGCTCTGTCTCTAATATAATTGATTTAGAGTGTAGCTAAGGACCTATCTGAATGGTGATTGTTGGCCCAGGGCCCAGTCTAGTATGCTAATATTGGTCAGAGTGCTTGAAATCAGATTAATTTTGTTGCTATTTGTTGCCCGCATTAGTGTGGGTTTGTGTGGCGTGCATCACCTGCATAACTGTGCACTACTGCAAAGTGAAGGATACCATTGGTGGTTATGGATGCAAACTCTTAGATGATAACTTTCCCTTAGTCAATGGCTTGTGCTCCATCAGAGGTTTCTCGCTGTTGTGCTTCACTGCCTGGTTAGACACTCAGCCTGAGCATCTGAGGTTCCCCCACAAGTCTTACCCATTAAGCCCCTTGCAGTTTAGAACTTTTTCTTGTCCCTTAGCCATACCTGGTCCTTCTAGTCCCCGACCTGTTACTGACCACTGTACTTCACCTAGCATCATGAATGGACAATTTCCAACCATTTCTCAAGCTAACCTCATTGATATGGACATCCTGAAGCAATGTAGCAATTGTCTCATGTACACTGACAATCCACTTCTCCCAATTCACACAAATTCAATATGTGAGAGATGCATCTGTATTAAGAATCTAGAATCTAGGCTCTCTCACTCACATATCAGGATATTAGGTACTAAGCAGGCTGCCAGCTCACACACTTCACCTCCTGCACCATCCACATGTACAACACTTAAATCTACATAAGCAGAGGTTCTCACTAGAAACTTACCTAAAGATTAGAGACCTCCCAAACATAAACACACTTCACTTAATACATTCCTAGCAAATCACAGTACACATACAAATGCACACACCAGTGTCTCACCAAACATGTCCATAAGGCAAAATGCAAAATGAAATGTTTTAGTCATAGGTGACCTCATTGTGAGGAACACAGATATCCCACACATCAGGATGGATAAGGAAAAGGTCACTGTCAGGTGCCAGGATCCTCCATATCACACATGCACTCAAGTCTCCTAACAACAGGCACTGTTATGATTCTGTCATAGTCCATGTTGGTGTGAATAACTTGAGATGTACCGCACTGAACTATATGAACAGAGATGTGACTAAGCGCTCTGGTTATGTGCCCCAGGTGGATATGTCCATAGCCTTAAGCAGCATTCTAACTTCACCTAGGATGATGCCTCAATACAGACAAAAAATGATTGACTTCAACAATTGGCTAAGTTTCTGGTGTCATTCTAAGGGCATCCAGTACCTGTCAGCCTGGGATGATATGGTTGATAGACCATGATGCTTTGCCAGAGATAGTCTTCACCTGTCACCTCTAGGCATTCTGCTACTGTCTAAGGGTCTTTGCCTTTTTTAGGCAATGTCACAAACACAAAATTCCTGACATAAAAATATCCTCAAAAAACAACCTTAAGTTTATGCTGCTAAATGCTAGAAGTCTAAATCTGAAACTGCATTCACTAGAAGCACTCCTCACCTTGGAAGATGCAGACTTCAATCCAGTCACAGAAACTTGTCTCAAGACCACGGAGAGCACCCCGACCATACTGGGATATAATGCCTTCTACATGTTCAGACTACAAAATGAACGTGTGAAAACTAAAGGAGAAGGAGTATCAATATTCATCAAAGATAAATACACCTCCAGATTCCCTAAAGTTACTCCATGTGCAAATAACTATAGGAAAGACCCCTCTCCAAGTTATCGCCAACTGTAGATCCCCATCCATGAACCATGATATCCACACTGTCTACTTGGATCTACTGGAGTCGCTCACAATACAACTAAACACCCTGGTTATGGATGACTTTAACTACCTATCCATAAACTGGGTAAATTATTCATGTACAAACACACTCTCCCAAAGGTTCTTGGATTTTGTTAACTCAAATGCCTTGGATCAGATAGCTAACACCCCCACAAGGAGACCAAACATTCTAGATTTAGTACTCACCAGCATGGTAGAATGGTGCACACCACATGTATACATCCCTCCCTTGTGAAGTCTGATCATAAATCTACCTCTTTTGAAGTAAGAAAAGCATCAGACCCCCCCAGGAGAAATTAGGCTAAAACACTTCTCTAAAGCCAACTACAACTTCTTATGAGATAGCATTAATAGCTCCAAAGCTCCTGTCCCCACTGATGGCAAGGATACCTATACTGGGATATACACCAGTGCATTGGATAAACATATATACAATTGCATTGACTCAGCCATTCCTGATAGGACCAAGGCAAGATCCTCAAAAAAAAATCAAGCCTGCCTGTGGATATCCACTATAAATAGGTTATATAATAAGAGGAAGAAATTGCTATCTAAGAGAAAGAAGGAATGATCTCAGAATTGGAAGCACACCCTTCTCAGCTTGAACAAGCAAATAAGACATCTTGTAAAGTTCTCTAAAGCTAACTACAAATCTAGATTAGCATCCTTAGCTAAGGATAACCATAAGGCATTATTTAGCTACATCTGAAACCTTAAAGGAAAAGCCCAGATTTGCACAGAACTGATAATGAATAGTACCACATATACTGAACCAGTGAAAATAGCCACCCTGCTAACAGACAGGTTCAGTGAAAATGTCTTACTCTGTCCTCACCACATAAACCTCAAAACATTCCTACCACCTACTCTCCACTTAGTATTTCTAAAGTGCAGGTCTTAACCACTCCTTCCAAGGCCAAAAGCACAGCCTATAAGGGACATGATAACATCCCAGGCTGAGTTAGAAACACCATTAGGTGCTCTTTTCAACCACAGCCTAAGCACTGTTTTTTTTCCTGGCTGAATAGAAAACAGCTAACATCATCCCCTTGCATGAGGGGGGTGCATCCATCAACCCTGGGAACTATAGAGGCATTAGCCTAACCAGCCTTATCTGCAAGGCCATGGAGAGAATCATTATGGAACTTATCAGCAAGGAAACAGAAGACATTCAAATCTCACCCATTTTGCTTTTGTTAAAGGGAGATCTTGCTGGTTGAACCTGGTGGACTTCTTCAAGACTGTCACCAAAACCCTGAACAAAGGCATATCTGTGCATACTGCCTACCTAGACTTGGCTAAGGCCTTTGACACAATTCCCCACTCAGGCATAATTGAAAAACACACCCAGCTGGGGGTCAACACATACAGTGTCAAGTGGTTTGCAAACTGGCTCATCGACAGACCACATGCAGTCAAAATAGGGGACTCCACCTCCACCAGCAGACCTGTTACCAGTGGCATTCCACATGGATTGGTGCTGGGGCCCCTATTGTTTGGAATCTACTTCTCAGATGTACAGACAAAAACAAAAGGCCTGTGGCTGTCAAAGTTTGGTGATGACTGCAAATTGGGAGCAGTCATTGAGTCCCCAAATGATGTCAACATTCTACAAGAAGGACTTGCGCAAACCAATGATTGGTGAGAAAGTCATGGTCTTAAACTCAATGTAAAAAAATGCATTATTGTCCCCTTTGGCAAAGGCTAGATACCTGTGGATTACCATATTAATAACAACACCCTAAGCTTTAAATCAGTGGTAAGAGATTTGGGCACATAGGTTGACAGCGACCTTACTTTTGATCACCATGTCTCCACGGCGGTAAGGAAGGCATTCTACATTGCTCACTTCATAAGGGCATAGCTTCCAGAGCAAAAGAGGTTATAATCCTCCTGTACTCTTCCCTAATCAGGCCAATAATAGAGTACAATGCTCCCTTTGGTATGTACCTAAACAGGCACTTGCAGCAACTGCAGAGACCTCAAAGATTCCTCACAAAGAAAATTCAGGGTCTTCAGCACATGTCTTATGTGGACAGACTGAAATCACTGTCACTATACTCTGTAATGTATAGACTACTCAGAGGTGAGCTGTGCCTTGCATACAGAGCAATATCTGATCCTACCTTAATGGAAATGCTGCACATTTGTAAGTCAATTGGTACACGATTCACTCACTCAAGGGACCTTAGCCTAGCATGTGACATCAACAGGACTTGCTGGGGCCACAGATATGTCTCTCAGAGGTTGCCTCTCCCCTGGAATAAACTTCCAATACAGGTTAAACAGAGCCCCTCATTAACCCTTTCTAAGTGTAACTTGCCTTTTTAAGCGCAACTTGGACGATTAGATGGGAAACCGCAAATTCACCCCAGCGGTTTCACATGTGTCCCTGTTGGATATGGACAGTCGGTGCTGATTTAGATCTGCTTATAACATAAACAATATCTCTGTACCCAAGGGTTGAACTTGGCTAGGCTTGTAAGGGCCCTAGAGCCATTAACCTAGTAACCTTCTATGCACCTATGATTTTCTGTTAAATCACTGAGGATTACAGTCAATCAATAATGTCAGTGATTAGAGTTTCATACTTGATATTGTATAGATAGTGCATGTTGATGGGAAGTCACTTGCCATGCAAATAAGTTAAGAGAAATGTGCTGCACATAAGCATGACACATCCAATGTGTGACTATCACCCATCAGCTACATCTTTATACCCCCCCCTTTTGCCCTCCACTCCCTGACGACTATCAGACACTCTCTTGGACTACAAGCCTGTTTGTTCCCCATCACCAGAGCGAGAGTCAAATAGGAGGGGCAGTCATTTAGGCAGCTGTCAGCAATGGTTCATTCTTTTCTGTTTTGCACTCCTAATCCCGCTGCAATGACCAAATAACCTGCCCAAGGTTTGGTATGCAATGAAAATCAGCATCACCTGCTTCTGGGAGGGGTACAACCACTCAGGACAGCCCTGCTTCCATGAAGCCAACAACCCCATGAGATCTCTAGTTTGCATCAGGGATTTTACCAGGGGAATGCGCATCCTTTTCATGCACTCCCCTACCCCAAGCAGAGGCAAGTCAACAAAATCACCCCCTCCATGCCAGCTCCAGTAGGTACTTGAGATGCTACTCAAACATGGGTCACCTGGATTATAGCTGGAGCTTTATCCTTCTATGTCAAAGGAGTTGGCCACATCTTTTTACTTTATGTGCCTTACAGGATATACAAATGGGTAAGAGTGAGGAATTATGACAGTTCATTACATTTTATTTTGTTTTTCATAATTGCATTAGAAAGACTGCATATAACTAATACTACTAAGTACATATGTACTACTCATGAACAGAGGCAGCTCCTAAATGCACTATCCCATGCATGGATT
Organism: Protopterus annectens; assembly: GCF_019279795.1. NCBI lineage: Eukaryota > Metazoa > Chordata > Ceratodontiformes > Protopteridae > Protopterus > Protopterus annectens. Next base: position 36,436,531 of record NC_056744.1, on the reverse strand, counting down.
CCCTCAAATTATCTATGGTATGATCCCAGTTATTCTCATTAGGGGTAATATATAATTATTGACCATGGAGTAGGTAATGTCGATCTATAACCAAACGGGATAGGTTAATTTGAGCACGAAATAGGAAACTGGCTATGCTTAAAATGATCCACAAGCACAGCTAACCTAGTACATACTTATGAACCTATTAACCTATTAGGGACCTGATAAAAACGTTATATTACGTTAGCTAATCCTTTAACTAGTCTCTTTTATCACTAGTCGAAAAACTCAAATCAGACGCTTGAAACACTAAGTGGGTCATGGCCAGTAAAACAGGAACACACATTAAGCTTGGTATCTTAGGGATAACTGTGTCCATTCAAACTCCCCAACTAACCACTATACATTGTTTCACAATGACTTAGAAGAAAGTGAAAGATTTATCATTTACATTTATCAATAGCCACCCCATCTACTATTCAAAGATTGTAATGTTTTATACAAACTCTCATATATGGAATGGCCTCTCATAATGTCTATGCACAGAATACAGAATTTACTTATTAACTAATTTCTTTATTTGATGACCAGATAAGTTTTCTGGCCCAAGGACCATTTGCTGAAACAATAAAGACAGTAAACATTTACAAGTGTCACTTAAACATTAATATAGTAAATTAAAAGTAGTTATATTGTGCATGCGGTGTTTGCCTTGGCCTCACTGAAATCATGGTACAAGAAGTGAAAGTTGATAAGTGGACTCAAATTCAAATCACATGGGGACCAAACACAGTCTTTCTCTTCCAGAGAGAGCCACAGCCCCCCCCCCCCACACACACTAATTCACTGTGAGTGGGTATAGTGTAAATTTGCTTCTTTGGGGCAGGGGCAAAGAATAAAGCTGCATTCTGTTAGGTTAGAGTATACGGATGATAAACATGTTGTTATTCCTCCTCCTGTACTGTCATGGGGCATACTTTGTATATTTTCACTTTGCTTTCAATTTCTACCTGTGCCTGAATGGATTTTCTCCAGGTAGCCCATTTTCCTTCCTTCTTCTAAAAACATGCATATACTGTGTTTACCTTTGACTGTTATGGACCAACTTACTTAGTCAACAAATGCTGAATATAAACAGCAAGTTTACTGTTGATTGTAACAAAAGTTCTTTATAACAAAAGTCTTACACTTTTTGTCCATTTGCTATGCATACCATAGTATTCTTTTTTTGCCTTGTTCATATATCATTAATGATACACTAATGATCACAATCCACCTGGCACTTTTTTAAATTAAAAAAAAAGTTGATGGTCTTGCCCAGAATGAACTTCTGTGTGTAGTTAGCAACTTCCCTTTCCCCATCCCCTTTTAGACTGATAATCTTACCCCCTCCCCCTACTGAGGTCACCAACCAAGGAACATAACTGATGGAACATTCAACCATCTTTGTTGGGGCTTCATTAGGAGATCAAAGCATCCTGAACCTCTATCACCTACTGCGAATTACACACCAACAAGGAACATAATCCAGGCTATAAACCAATCTGCTCTTCCTGTCCTAACTTACAGTTTTGGAGTGATTGACTGACCGCAAAATGTGTTGGTTAGACTAGACAGGAAAACAAGAAGGAGGCTTCATGTCAAATTATTTATAAAAATCAGTGCATACCAAAATTATATATTCCCCGATCCGAAGGAGGGATGGGCCTCCTTGAATTTGATTACATGTATAGATCTGCAATCATGGGACTGCACACATATCCTCTGACCTCACAAGACCCAAACGTAGTGAAAGTTTTGAAACATGAGGAGGCTAAATCTAAGATGACTTCTCTGCTTAGTCTAGCAGAAGCATGCAGGAATGGAAATCAAACCAGAAGTAGATAAAAATCAGGCAGCAGCTGAATGTGCCAAAAAGCAAAAGAAAGAATATAAGGTGAGGGACCAAAAGAGAACGCAAGAAATCTGGAAAATGCATAAATATAGTTGCAAGTATATCAGTTGATCAGGATCGAATGCAGGAATAGTTAAGGAAAGGCAAATTCAAACCAAGAGATGAAAGGTTAATATTGGCGGCCCAGGATAGCGGGCTGTGTACATGTTGGTTTACAAAATCCATTGAACATGTGGGAGAAACAGACAAATGTAGATTTTGTAAAACAGAATTGGAAACAGTTGCACATCTCATTGCTGGTTGTGACATAAAAATAGCAGAAGGACTGTATAGTGAAAGGCATAATAATGTGGCAAGACTGTTGCACTGGGGATTGTGCAAACATTATGGTATTGAAGTGGCTGAAAAACAACGAAACCATAAGCCACAAAGCATCACAGAAAATGATGAAATCTACATCACATGGGATCAACCATTACCAACAGTTCAAAAGACAGATGCTACAAAACCAGATATAGTGGTCCATGAAAAGAAGACAAAAGTAGCATTGATCATTGAAATTGCCACACCCAGTGACTACAGTGTCTTGTGTACAGAGAGACACAAAGTCATAAAATATCAGGATTTGCAGGCAGAACGGAGAGCAGGCAGAAAGGAGAGCAAATGAGCAACGTGGAAGAAAAATACCCTTACAGTTTCAATAGTAGTATGAGCAACAGGTCTTATAAAAAAGAATCTACAATCGTACTTAGATATGTTAACAATCCATGTAATTCCATATGAATTGCAGAAGGACTCATTAATGGGCACATTGTGGGTGCTGCAGAGTTCTTTTAGCTGACATCAAAGATTGAAACAATACTAATTTCATGAACTTTAATTGTATTTTGACCTAGGAATGGGGTCCATGGTATTAGAAACCCAAAAGTCTTGGAGAAATTAAAAAAAAAAAACATTTTTTAATGTCTTGTACTTCCTGATGGGAAAGGCATGCAATGAGATAAGCACACACCCATGGGCACAGACAACCATAATGAGCTTTCACCACCCCTCCACTCTGTGTCACACATGCTTTGCAAGGCACTACTGTTGCTTTCAGTCTCCACTAGAGACCATAATTTGTTCTACAAAAATAACTCTCTTTCTGTGAGGTAGGCAAGCTGGATGTTGGCCATTCAATTCTGCCATTATGATTACCCCCCTTGCTTATCAGCTCACTAGTCAGTCCGAAGTTGACAGAGCAGCAAGATGATATCCTACCTTTGCATCATCATGCTGGCAGTACAGTTGGCACTTAGCTGTGTGAATTCCCCTTTTACCTACTTACTGCTGAGCTACACATAAGCTTTCTTCAACCTAACCCTATTACAGTTAGCATTAAATACTACTGATCTATAGAACCTGGTAAAGAAAAGTGTAGCTTGAAGGGCCATCTTCAAGATAACTTAATACAGAATAAGGGTTCCTTTAATACATTTAATGATTGGCTTATGTTTCAATACTTTAACTTGCCAAATTAAAAGGTTGAGCCTCTTTTTAACCAAGACTAACAAAAATGTTGACTTTGATATTACCAGTTTTTATCAAGAGTCTGATAATTCCCTCTGATGGTCCAGATTATTACAATACATTCAGGAAACAATTGGATTTAGTCTTGGATGGGATTTCATCTCCTAAATTTCTATCACAGCTCTTTCATCATGTACTGGCAGAAAGTATTGGGCCTCATGTACTTAAAGTGTACTAAATAATATGAATTGCTGAATTTCACCTGGCCACTCATGAGAAACTGGGATGACAAGTCACAATTTTATGAACCATATGGGTGACTTACCTATTTCTCTCTCTCATCACAGAAATTTAATGGTTGCTAAAGCAGATTTATTAAAAATGTGGTCTTACTTTTGTGACACTAAGAAAGAGGCTGGCAATAAAATTCAAATATCCAAGGCTGTGAACTGCTAATTAACTTCATCATACAGTCATAGATTTTGATTCTACCCCGCTGGCACAGTATACAACATTGAGAAAATCATCATATCAGGCAGGTGCTCAAAAGACAGTCGGTTAAATGAGGCCTGTGCCAGGTAGACATACTTGACTAACAAGTAAATAAATATAATCCATTAAAGAAGTAGAGCCTCATAATAGTCAAACAGCATGGCTTTCTACTGTTCTATTCCTGCTGAGGTAATTGCTAAGTTAAAACACAGAAATGTGAATACTTAAAAATGATATAGCCAGTGACACCTCTTAGAAAAAGTAGAAGTCAGATGGATAATTATTAACAAATAAAACATCATCTGTTTTAAAGACTCAGGCAGGCATTATTTTTTCAAGGCATAAGAGCAATAAAGTCTATCCCATCATTAGTAATAAGACCAACAATGAAGATTTCCATGCCTCAGTTTTTAGGTCCAGAAAAAGTATTAACCTACAGTCTATCAGATTCCCATTTGCTGATCCCTTCAATTCATTTTAACTATCTATGTTTATACGCTGCTTGTCTTGTCTCATCATTCTCAGATTTGCTCTTCCAAACAGGAAAATATTGCTTGTCCCATACACCTATAGCTTAACATACATAACTGTTAGTTGTTAGCTGTAGAAGAAATGTGAAACGGGATAGAGAGTGACCTGGTTTTCTTTTTGAACTGACTGCTGGTGAAAGCAGTAATCATCTGTAATTGGTGTGAAATATATAGTCGGATTAAACTCCTGATAAGGTTTTAAAACATCTTAATTGGCATAATCATCTTTGGTTGGCGGAAAATATTCAGTGGGATTAAACTTCTGATAGGGTTCGGAGAACATCCTAATTAACAGCATGTTTGGACCAATAGACCAGAAAAAATATTTAGATGTCTTGCTTTACCAACATGCCCTCACTGGTCTAGTTTTAATTAAAATGTTATTACCACGTTAATAACATATTTTAAGCTTAGAGCATTTTTCAGTTCCAATAATTAATTCAGGTATCAATCCAGTAGCCCTTTTTTCAGGGTTTATAAAGAAATGGCAGTTATACATTCACTAAAAACAGTTGTACATTTAAAGAATATTATTCTGTTCACAGTAATTAATTATTTTTTGAAAAAAAAAAAATTAAACAAACACTGTGGGGTTTACAAAGACTTCATTACTGTGATATTCTAAATAGTGATGAAACTCACAGTAATTAATTCTTTGTAAGCCCCACAGAACAGCAGAAATATTACAAGTACAGGAAACAGTAATTTTATACAACTTTCTACCCACTACTGGTTGCAGTATGCAATGCTTTTAAGGTACAATAACCAAGTAAATAAACCAGTATGGAAAAACCATGCTATTTAGGGCTAAGGAGACCATTATTTTAGATGATCTGAATAATTTCATTGTAAATAAGTTTTTCTTAGATTTTTGCCAGATATGATAGTTTGGAAATTATGTTTAGGTTATTTAGACTCAGAAGATTTTGGACTTCTGACAAGGGTGAAACAATTGCCATCTTCCATGCTTAGCAAGTAATTACTAATTTGTTGAATTTAGGGCTTTATATCTTATGTCTTGACTGTGGCTGCAACAATAAAAAAGAGATCAAATTTAAATTGTATCATTCCCTCCATTTTAACAACTCTAGGAAGTTACATTTTCTCTTCACCTGTTCTGCTTTCTTTTCCACACCAAACACATCTATAATAAGATCTTTAATTTTCTACATCCATTTGTTAGCAAAACTAAGACCATTGTCTGAACAGATAAAGAGCTCTGGATAAAACCATCATCTGTACTATAGTAATCTGACTACTGTCGCTGGATCCTCAGTATACAGTAACTGTGAGACTGGTTGATATGGTTCCTTACAGTTATTCTACACTGTCTTTTCCCAGGACTCAGAACTGTAATGCCCAGATCTTGCACTTTTTTCCTTTTAGTCAAACCCTTTCATGTACTCTTCTCCATCCTTTCTCCACCAAGCTGAACTGTTTTTGTTCAATAACATTCAAGGTCCAAGTCTGATTCCAAAAGATTCAAAAATTTTCCATAGTAATATAAACATGCAGTTATTCATTGATAACCAAAATGAATTTTACCTCCTTGAGACTGTCTTTGAAAAGTCTGTAACCTTTATCACCACCACCTGCCTAGCTAGAATAAGGAATCTAGCAGACAAAGGATATTATTGGCATGTTCCTCTACCAATACCTCTCCTGATAGCCCCTTGTTACTACTAGGCTTATCCTAGGGTTTTCTATAAAAAGTTGCTACATAGTCTACATTTGTCCCTTATTACTATAGTGTTCATCACCCTTTAATAAAAATCTCCACTCCACCAATCTGTATGCTTTGATTATGTCAACAAAATTATTACCATATTTTTCCAACACAGAAATGTTTTTATGTCATCTGTCCCAGCTTGCCCCAGTTGTCTTCTGAGGTACATCCATTTGCAAAGCCCCTTTTAAATGTGCTCTGTATAACCAAGAATGTCCCTTTCCAATCTACATGATAATACACTTGTTAAAAACTTTGCAACAATAATAGTATGGCTTCAGGATGATAGTTCATTGACTCCATTTATCTTGGCCTGCATTTCATAAGAGAACTACTCTAATGGGGGAGGGTGCTAGATGCCTAAATTTAAGCAGCAAATTTTCAGAGCTTTGCAATTTTCTTCTGTTTACTTAGGAAAATGTTGCTCTATATGACAACTTACATCAGCAATTACTTCATCTGTACTTGGTTCTGCATGCTTTAAAAAAATCATGAGGTTTCTTCAAAATTTTCTTGTCAAAATATTCTGGAGACGTACCAGTTGCCTGTGAAAAATAAGCAATTCAAAGTATTCTCATGCACATTCTTCACTAAAGAAAGAATTGCAAGTAATGATAATGTTTCATAAATTATCATTAAAAGTGAATGGATTTCAGGAGAATCTAGCAAACTTAAGAAAAAAAAAAACAAAGAAATTATTCAACAATAACAAATAAAAAATACAGACATAGGAACTCTTTGACTGATATGGAGTGAAGATTCAAATAAGAAGAAATACAAATAGACATTTTACTAAAACAAAATACCTAGTTGCAAAACAAAATAGATGGTCTAGACAACAATGAAGATGTAACATAAAGATCATTGGCTTACCAGAAAAACAGAAGCAGAAGATATAGTTTTTTTATCCACCTGTATTCCTAAATTGTGAAATTTACAGGAAGGTTTTTCTTATGGTATCAAAAGAGCTCATTGAGCCATAGGTAAGCCAATACCTCCTAACTCAATATCACTTCCAAGATCTGTAGTAATAAAGCTTATTTCATTACTTGACAAATAACTGATTTTAAAAACAGCATGGGCAAAAGAACCTTTAAAGAATGGTCAGTATAATATAATAGGTGAAAATGATTATTCATCCAAAACTATCGACATGAGGAAAAATAGAAGATATCAGTAAAACTACCTAAACAAAACAACATAAGAGCTCAAATAATCTTTCCTACAAAAATAAAAAATTCAGTTATCAAACGGTATTAGAACTTTTCACAACATCAAAGACACAACCTCTTTTATAAATAACAATATACCTATCACTGAAGATAAGGTAGAACTTCAGAAAAAAAAAACAGTTTGAAATGATAAGAAGAAGAAGAAGAAGCAAAAACTGAGCAAAATACATCATATTCCTTATCAAAATCTTCCAAGAATTCTCAACCAACATGAACAGATACTGGGCAGACTTTGAAACTATTTTTACTGCAACTTTATACTGAAAACCACAATATTAAATATATAAATATACAAAAAGTTGTACTAACTTCACCTCGAAACATAAACAGGTAAACAACATGTTAGATCTAATTATGAGGATCTTTACCTAGTTTTACCCAAATTTGTTATTAAATTAGTAAAGCAAGAAGGAATGTCAATAATATATATTGAATGATTTTTTCCCAGAATTATTTCTTTTTTAAACAAGAAATAGGCTAACAGAAATAGGGGGATCCTAAGTGAAACATCAGCACTGGTAGAGTTTTCTGTAGAATGTAGAACAGAAGCTGCTGTTAAAAAGGGATAGCACATGAATACAGGATGAGAAAGAACTGCTGAATGCAGGCTGATAGTAATGATTAGAGGTGGGTACTACCTGGGGGGAAATGTTGCATAGAAGTTTTGGTTACTTGTATGGATATGCAATAGGTTTTGGTTGAGTTTATAAACATTTTTGACTTATGGAGGAACTAGAAAGGGGGATGGGAATGAACTACTGCTATGTGATGAAACTGCCCTCTGTATGATACTGACAACAAATCATATTAAGTAAACTTGTTGATTGCTCTGGTCGCAGGGACTGTTATATGATTTGGGCAGAAAGATTTAACCAGACATTCAGACAAATCAGTATAGGCTAGACCCTGACTTAAGAGAAAAAACAAACAAACAAACAAAAAAGTAAGGACTAGGTGTAATAAGTAAATAAATTATAAATACTCTACCATAACATGAAACATTAGCTACCAATAACTTTACTTTGAACAGCTATTAATGTACATATTCACTTCAACCATACCTAGATGATGGAAATAAAACTTTATGTAGCAGACATAATAAAATAGAAAATAAAAAATACACTACAGAATAATCTTCTGCATTTTGTGAGATAAAATATTTCCTATTATTTCATTGTACTTATTTTCACAAAACTGAACTGATATAGCTACAGAATGAATTTTTTAACATATACCTAATGACTTAATTGATTTAAATCATACCTTAGAATTTATGTTCTTTATTCATGATATTGATAGTAAATAATAGATTTACTTCGAATAAGAAGCAATGATCATATTATAATTATTAGTGATTTTTAACTGAACAAAACTGCCTTATTATATACTATAATATACAGAAATCTTACACTAATGTTTTAATACTACATTTCAGTCATTATAACATATGTTGAAAAATAAATTAATATTAGTCACATAAGGCTGTTCTTTTTAGAATGGTATTCTATAGATATAACTGTCAAACTGCTATAAGTTAAAGTTTTAGGAAATGTTATATACTTATATGTTAATTTTATGATATGCATGCCTATTAAATTATCCTACTTGTATAGTTAACAATATTGGGAATTCCAGACTGATTGAGATCCATCTCAGTTCTTACACTACTTGAATTAATTATGTTTATAAATAGTGATTAATATTAAATAAGCAGAAGTAAAGAGAAGAAAAAATCAGAAATAAATCAGTAAGGATGGGCAAAGAAATATGAAAAGGAGATGGAGAGATGGAAAAGGAGACAAAAATATTCTCCATATTAACAAATCATTTCGTTCATCCTCTAACATCCTTATTTATTAACTTAATTCTTTAAAGCAAAAAATAAATGATAGAATCCAGGCCACCAATGAAGACAAAATCTCTTTTATGAAAACACACAGATACAGATTAGCGCTTTCATCTTGAGGCAAGACTTCTTCAGATAAAAACAAACACAAGTGCTACACATAGAATGTATGAGCATCTATATGACATACGGACTGGTAAAGAAACTAGTGCCTTGCTCAAACACTCAGTATTATATCCTTAATTTGTTGGTTTTAAATTTGGTATTATTGATGTAATAAAAAATAATTCTAGGGGTGGGGACATTAAAAATGTATTGTTGAATAGAGAGTTGAAGTGGCAGCTTAGGCTGAATTCTCATTTCCCACCTGGTCTCAATTAATATGTCACTATTAAGCCAGTTTTGGTTGCTAAGGCAGTCAGAATTTGATATTTTTTACCCTTATTGATGTATAGTGAGGGTACATATATATTCTCACATTTTATATTTAATGTATTTTTTATATACATATTACAATTTTCTATCTGTATCAAGAATTATATGAAGATATGTGAGATTATTTTTTATTATTCAACCGTATACTTCTCACATTCATGTATTTGTGTGTGGACCTTTTAAATGTTAATTGTTTGTAATTGGGAGGGTTTTAAAAGCAATGTGTAGCACTTGTGTTTTTATCTGAAGAAGTCTTGCCTTAAGACAAAAGTGCTTATCTGTATCTGTGTGTTTTCATAAAAGAAATTTTGTCTTCATTGGTGGCCTGTATTCTATTATTTATTTTTTACTTTGTGAGTTTTATTCAATTCTACAGTGTGCTTTGACGTCTTAATTCTTTAAAGCTTTAGTCAAAGTTTATCATTGAGGGATAGTCTAGAAAATTTTATTTGCTTCTAGACCAGGGATTTTAATAGTTCCATGTATACAGTTAATCTACCCTTTATTATATATCATTTGTATTATAAATTTCTTGTCATGCCTGAAATATTCACTAAACAGTTATAAGAAATGATTTATTTTACCACCTAATTGCATATGTATATAGCAATATTTGTTTCTTATGGCTTGTTTTAATTTTCTACCATGGAGCTTTGTTATCCTTAAACATTATGGATTGAACAAATCCCCCAAAAACAGAAAATCAAGAAATATATATTAAACAATCACATAAAGAGACTTGGAATCTGACCAAATATATAACATTAGCTCAATTTACTTTTAAATGTAGAAGGAGAGGAGTTATAATTCTATGGAAAAGACTATATAACTACCACAGATCATGTACACATTTGAAGACCAGAAGGTTTTATTGTCTGTTATAGTTATTAAATATAACAATAGATTATGGACTTTAGCTAACTTATATTGGTTTCCTGAGATGGGGGTTAATTTTGCCAAAAAAACCCCACTTAGATATTTTCCTCAGAAATGCTAAAGACAACTTAATAATATGTGGTGACTTTAATTGCTTAAGAAATAACTCAGACACTACTGCTGCAAGGAAACTAACACTAACTTCTTCAGCTAAAGTATTAAAACTGGATAGAATCTCTTAATTTAAAATATACAGTTGCTATGAGAGATAATAAATATTTACAGTTTACGCACTATTAATTTCATACAGCACTTAAACCAGGATTGATGGGATTTAATCTGACATGCTATTGACAAGAAACACTAAACTTCAATACAACTCTTTGGCTCTTTTCAGATAATAGCACCCTTATCTTATAATTTGAAACATATTTTAAAAGATTACCATTAATGACTAGAATTTCTTCTTATTTTATCATACTAAAAGAATTTAGACCCTGGTTAATCTCAGAAATCAATCTCGCTATGAAAATCAATAATACAGAAGAAGTCAATAAAATTATGGTTTGGAATTCATTTAAAGCATACATCTTTCATAAATCCTCAACTCGCTACAAAAAAAATTGAATGAATGGGACAAGGAGCTATCAAATATCCAATCTGAATTTCAAAAAGCAAATGTTAGATATAAAGATGATAATCTATAAAAGCTGAAATAGAAGATTTAAATAAAATATTTTGAACCATTGGCACATAAAATAGCATTAGTGTTAGAAAAAAAATAAAAACTGATTCATATGTTATGTCAGTGAAATATACACATAATTTATCCAAAAGTCAAAATACAAACTTGAACTAACAATGTTTTAGAAATAAAGATTAATAAAATAATAAATTGTCTACAGATATTGGAGAAATTTAAGATATAGACATTACTTCATATATTTAAATTAAGAAACAAAACAAAAAGAATCTAACATAATTTCATATTTTGATCAACAGCTTGTAAAACAGATTTTACCTGAACTTAAAAAATCTACTTAAACAAATCTCCTTTAAATAAATGTAGAATAAAATAAAATAACTTAAACCCAATAAAGCCCCCATGCATTGATAGAATAATAGCTGAATTATCAAAGATATTTCCTCAAAATATCATTTACTTCTTTCACAAAATTCATACAGATATTCAAATAAATGAATCAATTCCTCCTTTGTGAAAATATTTTTAATCAGCCCAATACTCAATAACAATAAAAATTCCAAATTCTGTTTATTTTATAGACATATTTCACTCCTAAATACAGATTACAAGATTATATGTCTAGTTTTAGCACATAAATTAAAAGAACTTTTATGTGAAATAATACAGACCAGACTGGCTTTATATTTAAAAGACAGATATATGATAATGTAAAATGAATAATGACATTTATAGCTGTTATAGATAATAATAAAGAAGCTCCTTTTATGAATAATCTGGATATTGAAAAAGCCTTTGATTTCCTAAATTGGAATTATTTATTTAAATTGTTAGAATTATTCGACTTTCCTCCACAATTCATTTCACTTTTAATAAATATATTTAAAAACAATAAAGCATATATCAAATTGGAACCATTTTCTTCAGAGTCTATTCCCTTAACCAGAAGTACAAAGCAGGGTTGCCTCTTATCTCCATTTTTGTTTGCTCTAGCTATTGAAATGTTAGCAATTTCAATTCAATCTAATCATAAAATAAAATTTATAGAAATTACTGAAAACTATAATTTCAAAATCAAGTTTTTTTGCAGATAACAGCATGCTAACTCTGTTAAAAAGTCCCAAGAATTGCTAGAAGAACATGACCTTCTTATTAAACAATAACAAAAATCCCCAGGCCTGTATTTTAACAATGCAAACTCAGAATTTTTATTTATAAATAAAAAAACTGCAAATAACTGAAAACAACATTACTGATAAAGAATCTTCATCCCTAAAGTTTTAGGTATTATGATAATGAAAGCTTTGAAGAAACAAAATTTTAAATTATGAAAATATTCTAGAAAGTATGTATAACCTAATTCGTAAATGGTGTAAAATGATAATTTCTTTTGACAATAGATTACAATGAATGAAAAGGGTTCTATTTCCCAAAAAATGTTAAATATATCAATAAACTATTGCAACATTTTCTTTGGTTTCCAACAAACCTAGAGTAGCTCTTCAACACCACAGTAGATCCTGGAATTCAGGAGCCATAAATCTACCAGATATGGAAACTTATGCAAAAGTCACAATCTTTAAAGTCATATTTAATTGGTTGGATTCCAATTATAACTCAATGGTATCATATCACATTAGGCCATAATACATATTGATCTGGAGATAATTAATTTTAATTCTTCTAAATGTATAAGAAATACCTCTTGGACTCATTAATGGTGTATTTTTACATATGAATCCCTACTTAGAGCCTTTTTAATACCCAATAAAATAGCAAAATTTTGCAAAACTAAGACTACTGAATGTTGGATATGCAGATACATTTGTACACAGTTTGGGCACATAGATTCTGTGACTGTCCTATACATACTTACTGGAATAGGATAGAATATTTCCTTAAGGCTTTATGGTCTGAATACTTCTATTTAAAAAAAGTTTTAGTGTTATTCAGTATAATAGAAAATTATAAAATGAGTAATGCAAATTATTATCTAATATGGACAATGTTTGCTCTGCAAGAAAAATATAACATGAAAGTGGAAAAAGCCTTCACAATTTCAGTTTGAAAATTTTCTATCATCTCTCTGAGGGCCAGCCATCAGATAGATCAACATAAAGAAAATCAGCATATTTTGAAAAAACAACCTTCATCAAGAATCCAAAAAGTGTTATCTCTCATTGTTGTTTATCAGCAAAATGTCACCACTGGTCATTGGGTTGTTACAAGAACTATCTAATAATATTCTGTTTAAATTGTCTGTCAACAACTTATGCTTGTTAGGAACTGAAGTCTTTATCTTAAGTATACCTTAATTCAGGTATGTTGTATATAATGTAAATAATTGTTGATGTTTAAAGTGTTTTGTCTTTTTGAACATTTTATCCACATTTAATAAAGAGCATATCATCATACTGCTATATATGTAATTTTTACTACTCTAGCTTTAGTGTATTATTCTGGAAGACAGTCCATTATCTCTTGTTGCAGTGAAAACCTGACATAATGACTACAACAACTTATCCTTTGCCTCTTTGTAAAATTCATCTAAAAAATAAACCTGTCTTAGAGTTTTCCATCTTTTTAGTTTTATCGTGGCAATTCAAACTTCTGGTGTTACTGCCCTATCAGTTTTGTCCCTACTTTCTTTTCACACCCTACAATTCTAAATAATTCTGTGCTTCCCACGTTACATTGATAATTTATATATATATATATATATATATATATATATATATATATATATATATATTAAAAATTTTCCAGGGCCCTTTTATGCCCACTGCAACCTAGACCATTTCTGCTGTGGCTTCACAAAGCATTATTATTTTTTTGTTTTGCTGTATTTTTTTTCAGCTTTCATGACAATATCTATAAGCTCTCTCTCTCTTTGTCACCACTAGAAATTTACTTATCTTACCCTTTCCTGCCCTGCTTGCATGATATCCACTTCTGTTTGGCCTTCAGGGATTGTATCTACATCCCCACTTTCTCATTCATTGTTAGCTGTCAAGATCCTTGGACTGGAGTTTTCTTAACTGTCTCTCACTGCCCAATTTTTGATCCACACCCTTTCTTCCCTTTTCCACTTACTTTCTTGCACCATTATCCACCCCTTGCAAACACCCTTTATTACATCCCTCTAAACATTCACAACTGCTGACCTCCAAAGCATTAAGCTCTTTTGTTTTCATTTAACAGTTCTCATCAAAACTAAATTACATATCCCTCACTACATTTTAAATACATAAAAAGGATATGTGATCGAGTCACATGATTCTTCTAATAAAACATAATACTTAAAACTAATATAGAAATATTCTGAAAATGTGTTGTAAAGTTAAGAAACCTAAGAAATTATTAAGACTTTATCTCAGTATAAAAAGGTTTTTCCACTTTGTAATTTAGCTACCATCATCTGCTAATAGATAAAATGTCATGTAGTCCTAGTGTACATATTGCAGAGTGGATAGAGACACACTACATGGACTCTGCATCCTCTGTCATCCTCAACTCAGAGCCAGGGAAAACTGAGGGAAACCATCCCAGTGGAGACAAAGGTATGTGTAGCACTTCGAATCTTAGTTAAAGGTACCTTTTAGAGACCAACAGGGGACATGCTGGGGGTGTCACAGTCATCAGTATCCAGGATCTTCCATCATTTCCTGAATGCTATGCTCCAACATGCTAGTGATCACATACATTTTCCCCATACTACTGAGGATAGGGCCAGAAATATGCAGGGGTTCTACCCTGTAGCACACTACTGTGAAGTACTGGGTGCCATAGATTGCACACATGTAGAAATTAAAGCACCACCCAGGGAACAGGGAGGGGTCTACAGTAATAGAAAGGGCTACAAATCCACTAACTGCCAAGTCATGTTTTATGCAAAGGGAATCATCTTGAATGTGGTTCTGGCAACCCAGGCAGCTACCACTACTCACATATCTGATGCACCTCTCAAATGTATCAGATGTTGATTGGGGGACATCCCACAGTGTCACTAACTGGGTGATGCAGGTTATGCACTGGAACTGTGGCTGATGAGATCCATCAGAAATAAACACACAGTTGCTGAAGAACACCATAATGAGGCACATGCTCAAACCAGAAATATCATAGAGCATGTGTTTGGGCTGCTGAAGTCACAGTTCTGGTGCATAGATATAGCTGGTGGAGCCCTGCAATACAATCCATAGACATATACTGAAATATTCAAAGTATGTGCCGTGCTACACAACATCATCCTGAGAAAACAGCTTCAGCAGGATCAACAGGGGGAAGAAGCACACATCCCACTTTAACAAAAGGAGCTACTGCCAGCCAAGCTAGCTGTAACTTTGTAAATAATTATATGCCATTTGTGAATATTAATATGATTTATATAGAAGTGCAACAAAAGCAGATACTGCCAGCCCAGCTATCTGGCATTTTGTAAATAATTATATGTCATTTGTGAATATTAACATGATTTATATAGAAGTGTAACAAAAGGAAAATACTGCCAGCACAGCTGGCTGGAATTTTGTTAATGGTTATGTGTCATTTGTGAATGTCAACATGCTTCATGTAAGATGTTTGTGTTACAGATGTATTAGAACTGTATGTCATATTGTACAGGGTTGTGCTGAAGATATATTTTGAAAAGCACTGAGCAGAAATGTATATACACTATTGTAACTGTTTAGATGTATATATTTTAACAGGGGAGACTGAGACACAGGCGATTAACTTGCAAAACTTCAGAAGAATAGTTGAAATTAAGTTACTTTGTGGCTGGCCCATAAACAAAAGAGATGCTATCTTTCAGTTTCAGTGCAACAAGAGACATAATGTATAGAACTAGAAGTTTTTTGTATTGTCTTTAAATGTGGAGGAATGTAAATTATTTTACGACTTCCACCATTTGCCAAAAGATCTGAGGTCTATGTATTTTCACAGCTAGATGCTAAATGCTGCAGTGAAGATTTTCATCTGGGATAGTCAGATGACAAAAAGTGATATCATGCTGCAAGATACCCCAGCAGTAATATTTGAAATATTAATTTAAGAACTCTCTGAGAGACTTGGCATTTTGTATTTTGTCTTTGACCTGACAAGAACATCCACTCACCACATCTGCCTACTTGCTCTGTAGATAAGTTAACTAGGGTAGAGTAATTTCTCTTAGATATAGTCAGTAATATAGTGAAGTATAGCTTAGATGTTTTATTTATTTATTTGAGACTGTCCTGCAATGTGATTTGGCTTAGTGGTGTGTTGCTCTGACTGTAGTGCACAGGGTCCTGGGTTCCAGACTTGGCAGTGATATCTTTGAGTTAGCTGAAGTGTAGTTTGCATTGCTCTGAGCATCACTCATCTCTGCATTTAATCTTGATTTGAAGCTTATTCTAGTATTAGATTTGTTTTCATTCTTTTGAAGTTTTAAGAGTTCTTGGCTAAGGTCAGTTAAGAAAAAAGTTAACAAAGAATTCCTTTGCAAGCTGTGAATAGCATCAGTTAATTAGTGGGATGAGCTGATAGACAACATTGCTCTTTTATTTAGAAATATCTGTAGTTAGCCAAAGTGTTTGCATGGTCTGCATTGCTCTGAGTATCACTCATCTCTGCATTTAATTTTGATTTGAAGCTCTTTATTTAAGGTTTGATTACTTCTATTTTGTATCTTATATTAGTATTACATTTGTTTTAAGTTTTCTGGTCTGTTGGAGTTTTAAGATTTACCTCTCCCACCCACCCAGTCCTTGTGTTCTTAAATTTGGTGGCTTTTGAGTTGCCCACCCCAACTATAAATCTCATTTTGGACACTCCTCCCAGTCCCATCTCATCAGCTTATCTACTGAGTAGAGAGAGATCATTTGGGAAGGCTCACCCTGCTTAATTTCTCAACTTTAAATTATTGTGTTTCATCCCTACCACTTAACCTGAAAAAATGCACTTTATTCATCTGCTTTAACTGTATTTGCGTTTCTTCCTACTTTATTTTGCTTTTTAAAGTACTCAAATGCATTCATTTTGCTGCATTTATTGCGGCTTGTAAGTAGCCTGATTAAATTGCAAATATTCTTCTAAGCCTTTTGCTTTAAGTACTTAGGCTTCAGGCCATTTGTTTTAAATTAAGAAGGTTTGTGGTCTGCACTCTTGTGGCAGGAGAGGTAGCTTAAATCCTTCTAAGTTAGGAGTTGCTTGTTGAAGGCTTAGTCTGTTATTCTAAAAGTGTCTTAGTTCTGGTTTAAGCACTTGGGCTTCAGGCCAGTTATTTTACATTAAGAAAGTTTGTGATCTGCACTCTTGTGGGAGTACAGGATAGATTCTGCCCTTCTGAGCTGGGAATTGCTGGTTAAATGCTCATTATGCTTTCTTATTTGAACTGATTCTTTCTGAAATTGGTGCACCTTGTTTGCTGTAGCATAGACTAGATTAAGACCTGCTGAATCTAGCTTTGTTTGTATATCTTGAGCACTAATTCAGGCCATCTTTTTTGGAGAGGGTTCCCCTGCACCCTAGTGGCAGGAATGTGCAGTTAGAACTTGTCTGATTGAAGACTGCTGGAACAGGGCTCAGTTTTGAGCTTTTTTATTGGTAATTGGTTAATTTGTTTAAATCAGTTTGCTCTTGTTTGCTACTGTTATATTTAAGTGTGTATCTGTTCTCCTGTGTTAAATTGACCTAAACAGAGTTTAAATATCTTTAGCATAGTCTGGTTACAGGCTTTGCTGTATTCAGATCTGTTTGTGTGATTCCTGTGTTTCCTGCTATGCCATCTTGTGTTGGCCAGGGCCTGCCTACACTTAGTGGGAGTAAGTGAACTGGTTGGAACTGGTCTGGCATTGGATGTTGAGCTAAGAGCTCAGGGACAAGGGTTGATTGGTCAATTCCAGTGTTTCTATTTTACTTTCATTTTTGCGAGGTATCTCAGTTGCATTTTTCCCTTACCACCACTCCTGTGTGAGTGAAATCCTTGCCTGCAGCTACTATATTGATTTTATCCAGCCCTACTCACACCTATAGGTGCTCTCCTCAGATAGTACCCACTCTACTATCCCAGACCTCTCTTCCACAGATTCTGATAACCATGGATAGAAAATTACCTGTGGTTTCTCCTGCTAGTCTGGTTGATATGAGCATCCTGAGACAGTGTAGCAACTGCCTTATGTACACAGACAACCCTTTACTACTACTACCTCCTAGGAATACAATATGTGAAAGATGCAATCACATTAAGAGCCTAGAATCCTTGCTGTTTCAGTCACAGGCCAGTACATCTGGCACTGAAGTTGTCTGCACAAACACTATGAACACAACACTTCTAACACCACCCACATCTGTACAACACACTCTTACATATGCAAGGATTCTCAACAAAATCTTACTTATACAAAATAGACATCCGAAGCAAAAGCATACATGCACATCACAACCCACAGCACCAAACATTACACATAGTACACACATCTGTGTCTCACAGCCTCTAAGGCCCAACCACAAACCCAACATACTAGTCATAGGAGACTCTATCTTGAGACACACAGACATGCTCCTCACCAGGCTAGACAAGGAGAAAGTCACAGCAAGTTGCTTGTCAGGTGCTAGAATCCACCATATCATGCATGCACTCAAGTCTCTTAACAACAGGTGCTCTCATGACTTTGTCATAGTCCATGTTGGTATGAATGACTTGAGACGTACCTCTCTGGACTATATGAAGAGAGACATGATTGAGCTTGCTGAATATGTGTCCCAGGCAGGTATGTCCCTAGCCTTAAGCAGCATCTACCATCACCCAGAATGATACCTCAATACAAACAGAAAATGATTGACTTTAACAATTGGCTTAGTTTCTGGTGTCATTCCAAGGGGATCCAGTACCTGACAGCCTGGAAGGACATGATTGACAGACCATGATGCTTTGCCAGAGATGGCTTTCATCTGTCTCCCCTAGGCTTTAGGCTTCTGGCAAAGGGTTTTGCCTCCCCCATAGTGATTTTTTTAGGCAAAGTCATGAGCACAAAATTACCAACATGAAAAATTCTTATAAATGAAATTTAAATCTCATGCTGCTAAACGCTAGGAGTCTTAGCATGGAACTGCACTCATTGCAGGCATTCCTTGCCCTGGAGGATGCTGACATTTGTGCAGTCACTGAAACCTGGTTCAAAGCTGTGGAGACCACCCCAGACTTACCAGGTTATTCATCCTACCATACTTTCAGACACCAAATGGAGGGCTATAAAGCCAAATGAGGTGAAATTTCAATATTTATCAAAGACATACACACCTCCAGGCTGGTCAAACTAAGACGCACAGGAGACACTCCAAGTGCAGCTAACTGTTGGCAAAACACCTATTCAAATAATAACTAACTACAGATCCACAACCATGAGTCAGGACACCCATTCCACCTATCTGGACTTACTTGAATCCATCAAGATTCAACCCTCTACCCTGATCCTGGGTGACTTTAACTACCCAACCATATAGTGGAATCCTATTATAGCCCAAACATGAATGCCCAGAGATTCTTCGACTTCGTTAATGCCAATGCATTGGATCAGCTGATCTACACCCCTATGAGAGGTTAAAATATCCTGGACCTGGTCCTAACCAACATGAGTAGCCACTGTAGCACTCTTACAGTGTCATCTTCCTTGGTAAGAGCTGACCATAAAGCAATCACTTTTGAAGTCACCATCTCCCCTGATGCCCCCCCTTGTCAGGATCAAATGAAAAAAACTTTTCCAAAGCTGACTACAATCTCCTCAGAGAAGGTATAAGCAGCTTCACGGCCACCATACCTTCAACTGGAACTAGCACTAATGTCCAAGCCTACACCAAAAAACTATATGAGCACCTACATTGCTGTATGGACTCAGCAATACCTGAGAGGATCAAATAATCTTTCTCAAGGAAGAGTAAACCTGTCAGGTGGATAGCAGCAATAAACAAACTCTACAATAAAAGGAAAAAATTGTTGTCCAGGGCCAAGAAAGAGCAGGTGCTAAGTTGGAAGCAATCTCTCCTTTGTCTGAACAAGCAAACAAGGTCACTGGTGAAATCCTGTAAGGCTAACTTTGAGTTCAAATTGACCGCATCCACTAAGGACAATCACAAGGCCTTCTTCACATATGTCTGCAATCTCAAATGTAACATGCAAATCTGCTCTGAACTGGTGGTCATTAACACCACATACACAAACACCATAAATATAGCCAACCTGCTGGCAGACAGGTTCAGTGAAAACATCACCCCCGTCCCCCCATCACTAAACCAGAACATCTTCATCACCTGCTACCCTCTCTGAACCACCAGGGAGCAGGTCCTTAATGCCCTCTCAAAGGCAAAAATACAGTCTCCATGGGACCCAATAACATCCCTAGCTGTATCCTACATGAACTCAGACATGAGACACCTATTTAACCAAAGCCTGAGCACAGGCTTCATCCCAGCTGAATAGAGGGCAGCCACTATCATCCCTCTACACAACGGTGGAGCATCCACTGATCCAGGCAATTATAGGCCCATCAGCCTAACTAGCCTGATCTGCAAGGCCATAGAATGCACTATCATGGACCTTATAAACAAGGACATTGGCAACCTCCAAATGCTTGACTCCACACAGTTTGGTTTTGTCAAAGGGAAATCATGCCTGTTAAACTTGGTCAAGTTCTTTGAAACAGTCACCAAAGTTGTGGAAGAGGGAAGATGGTGCACACTGCCTACCTTGACCTATCCAAAGCTTTTGACACTATTCTACACTCAGACATAATAGATAAACTCTCGCAGCTAGGCATCAACCCATATGTTATCAGATGGGTTAGCTAACTGGCTCACTGATAGAACCCACTCAGTCAGAATAGGAGAAGCCACCTCTAGTAGTAGACCGATAATGAGTAGTGTACCCCAAGGATCTTTTTTGGGGCTTTTGCTGCTTGGGATATACTTTTCTGAGGTGCAAGCCAAAACCAGTGGTCTGTGGCAAACCAGTTTTGCAGATGACTGTAATCTGGGTGCTGTCTTAAATTTCCCTAGAGATGTGGACATCCTCCAAGAGGGTCTTACCCAAACTAATGACTGGTGCCAGACACATGGCCTCAAACTGAATGCCAAGAAATGCATCATTATCCCCTTTGGGGAAAATGTCATCCCCACTAATTATCACATTAATAACAACATACTAAACATGCAATCACTCATGAGGGACTTGAACACCCAGGTTGATAGCAACCTGACCTTTGACCACCACATTGTCTCTGTTGTAGAGAAGGGTTTTTACATGGCCCACCTCATAAATAACGGTATTTCATCCAGGAACAAGGAAGTCATTACATCCCTGTACTCCTCCTTTATCAGACCCATTATTGAGTACAATGCCCCCTTCCGGATGTACCTTGCCAAGCACATGCAGCAGTTGGAGAGACCACAGAGGTTACTGACCAGGAAAATCCAGGGTCTCAAACACCTATCCTATACAGGTAGGCTAAAAGCCCTGTCCCTCTACTCAGTCTCACACAGACTGCTCAGAGGTGAACTGTGTCTGGCATACAAGGCCATTTCAGACCCAGCCTTGATGGAGTTGCTGCATATCTGTAAGACAAACTCCGTTCATGCAACCTGCAAGCAAGGCCTTAACCTGGTCTGTGACATGAATAGAACTTGTTGGCAGGATAGATTTGTGTCCCCAAAACTCCCCCATCTGTGGAAGAGACTGTCTCTCCATGTCAAGCAGAGTACCTCTCTAGCCCTCTTTAAGAGGAACCTGGACGACTGGCTGGGAAACAGAAAATACACCCCTGGGATCCCACCTGCATCCCTGCTGGGCAGGGGAAACAGGTGCTAACTTTGGGGGAACATGGGCAAAGTTCATAGCTAGGCTTATAAGGACCTCTGGGCCAATAGCCTAGTATCATCCTATAAACCTATGAACCTATAAACCTATGAAATATTTCCTGTGATTTTGACCTCTGATGTAACTGTGATTATATGCTGAGTATTTTCTTGTTCTTTTATTACTTATTATTAAATATATGTAAACCTTTCATTGTGGCTGATATTTGTGAGATATGTTTAAGTTTTGAGAGTACTTGCATATTTATTTGGTGACACTGTGTGACACTGTGTAGCCTTGATTTTGGTCAAACTACCATTTGGATTAATAGTAACATTACACAGTAAGATTGGATACCCTTTGTTAAGGACCTTAAAGTAGTTGATAAGGATGTGGCTGGTGGCAGTAAAAATTACCTTATAGTCTGGACAGAAGGAGGCATAGCTAGTAAACTTGTGCCAGCCTTTCCCAGGTGTGTGTGTGTGTGTGTGTGTGTGTGTGTATGTGTGTGTGTGTGTATATATGTGTGTGTGTGTGTGTGTGTGCGTGTGTGTGTGTGTGTCTGTGTGTGTGTGTGTGTGTGTGTGTGTGTGTGTGTGTGTGTGTGTGTGTGTGTGTGTGTGTATGTATAAATCAAACCTCAATATGTGTGGTGTCATCTACTTGGGCAGGGACATGAAGCACCTGGGATCTTAACTCTATAGCTGTTTCAATGAAGAGTCTTACTGGGGATCTGGAGAAAGAGAGAGAAACCAGCTCCAGACGTACTGTGGTCTGTGTGTGCTCTTAAGGAAAATTGCACTTGATGCAGAGAGCTCCATATGGAAATACTGTGTGTGTACTTGTCATCCTCTCAATGTACGTCCCCCACTGGTGCTAGTGGTAAGGACTGATGCTCCTTGATTACTGGGCCAGTGGTGAGCCATCACATATATTGGTGGCCAGTAGTGGGATATCCACATATTAGGATTCAGTTGTGTGGATATTGAGTTCCTGTAGACTGTAAACAGTGGCCACTAAAGAAGGTGTTTGTACTCTCAATCAGCCACACAGTGAACATTCAGAGTTTCATATCACAATAGTTTTATTTTTTTGTTAGCTTAGTCAGGGAGAGCAGACAAGGATTTCAGCAGAGGAGTATGGCAAGCTGACAAGGAGCTAGTTGGCTGAGATGTGCCAAGACAAAGGACTGGTGCATGCCAACCTGACTAAAGCAGAGATGATTGCAGCCTTAGTCACAGCTGCATCACAGATTCATGAACCAGGAGGACAATCAGACTGCCTTGGGAAGTACAATTCTCAGAAAATGGACAGTTCAACTTTTCCACAGAGGACTTGAAAATCCATCTGGAGTTAAAGAGATTTGAACTGGAGGCCAAACATTTGGAAATAGAAGCAGCAGAGAGACTGAGATATCTGGAGGATGAGGAAAATGAGAAACTGCAATGCCTGGAAGCTGAGGAGAATGGGAGGCAGAGGCAACATGAGAAGGAGATGCTGACTCTTAGCCAGGGTCATGGAGGTAACGAGGAAGGGAGTACATAAACTGCAGAAGCAACAAAGGTCAGTAAATTTCTTCCACAATTTACAGAGGGTGATAATCTTGACAGTTTTATTCATATGTTTGAAAGGGTATGTAAACAATATAATGTTGACCAAGGGCTCTGGGTACAATTCCTGACCCTCTTACTCCATGGTAAAGTTGCAACTGCTATTTATAAATTGTCTGATACTGATTGCTTAAATTATAATACTGTTAAAAGTTGTCTGTTACAGTGTTTTCAGTTAACACCTGAAGCTTAATGGAAAAAAGTTTTATGAGCATAGACGCAAAGCAGATGAAAGTGTGTGTGAATATATTGCTGAGTTAAGCACTCATTTTCATAGATGGGTGAGTGGGTGTCAGGTCACCCCTTTTGAAGGGCTGGCAGACCTTTTGGTGAGGGAACAAGCCCTTAACACTATGCCTGAGGACATGAGAATCTAGTTAGCTGATAGGCAATGCAATACAGCAGATGAGTTGGGGAAAAAGGGAGACCTACACCTAGCAAGCAGGGCATCACTGCACAGGAAAGGGATACCCAGTGCTGTTCATGGGTTTAAGGGAACCCATGGTGGGCAGCCTAAACTGCTCCAACAGTCTTCCAGTAGCAGGGGAAGCCACTAGTCAAGGTAAATGTCCAGGGCTAAGGGTTAAATGTTTGAAATGCAACCAGTGGGGCCATGTCGCATTTAGATGTCCATGGAGGCAAGGTGGGGAACAAAAGGGGGGAGAGCCAGTAAGTGGGAATGTCAGAATGCCAGCAGTAAGTTGTCTGTAGCCAGGACTGGTGTGGTGGTTACTTCAGAGAAGGAGCTACCCTGTAGCAGTGAGACTGAAGGTGAGCCACAACTGCTTCTGGGTACTGATGTTCCCTTGGACAGAGTGACTGCAAGGGCAGAGGTGAGTAGTAGTACCCAGGCTAACAGTGAGGCACCGCTGTCAGAGAATACCAAACTTCCTGTGGAAGGGGAGGTGGGAAGGGTTACCAAGAGACAGTTGAGACAGGCAAGAGACAGTTGAGACAGGCTCTGCTCTCAGACACTATATTACAAGTCCTGAGGGATGTAGCCAGGCAGGCACCTGATTCTCAAGGGAAGGGGGAATCTGTATACCGGGACAAAGGTTTGCTGTATAGAAAATAGACCCCTGAGGAAGGACTAGAGGGTGAGAGAATATGGTAGTTGGTAGTGCCCAGAGCCTACCATCTGGGAATTCTAGCCATAGCCCACGATATTCCTTTTGCAGGTTATATGAGCATAAAGCATACCAAGAGATGTATTATACAGAACTTTCATTGACCTGGGATTTTCAGGGATGTAACAGAGTACTGCAGGACCTGTGAGCAGTGCCAAAAAGTAGGCAAGGCAGGAGACAAGGTGAAAGCTCCTTTCATGCCTTTGTCTTTGATTGAGAAGCCATTTCAGATGGTAACTATGGATATTGTGGGGCTTTTGAGTACCACAAGTTCCACAGTTAAAACGTATATCCTTGTGGTAGTAGATTATGCTACCAGATACCCTGAGGTGGTGGCTCTGTCCTCCACTGAGGCAGAAAAGGTGGGAAATGCTTTGTTAGAGATTTTCAGCAGGGTGGGTTTCTCAAAAGAAATACTGACTGGCAGAGGTGCCAATTTCATGTCAGACCTTGCTGGCTTGTTTGTGGAAGCTCTGTGGGAAAAGCACTTAATAACCACCCCCTCTATCCCCAGACTAATGGTCTGGTAGTGAGGTTAAACTCTACACTAAAGACCATGCTATGGACATTTTCAGACCAGTTTAAGAGGGAGTGGGACAAATCTGTTGTCTGCTTACAGGTAGGTGCACCAGAAATCTACAGGTTTTTCACCCTTTGAGTTGCTGTATGGGCATAAGGTGAGGGGACCTCTAGATTTGATTTGTGATGAGTGGGAGGGTAAGTGTGAATCCCACAAGGAGTCTGTTGTGGCAAATGTCCTAAACCTCAAGACAAGGCTCGGGGAACTCATGGGCTTTAGCCCAAGAGGACCTGGCTGAAGCCCAACAACAGAAAAGGTCTGGTATTACAGGAATGCTTGAGCTAGAAAGTATGCTGTAGGGCAGCAGGTTATGGTTCTCAATCCTGTCAGACACAACAAGCTGCAGGCAGCTTGGAAGGGAACCTTCAAAGAGGTAAGGAAGGTCAGTGATGTTAACTACATGGTAGAACTGCTAGACAGGAAGCAGGGGCATAAATTGTACCATGTTAACATGAAAAAACCTTACCATGATAGAGAGGCACTGATGTTAATTATTTGCAGTAAGAGGCAGGAGGAGTCTGAGGGGGAACTATCTCTACAAGGAGCCAGCCAGCAAAATCCCAAATTACTATGGTGGAGCCTTGGATTGCAGGCATGTGAAAGAACAGTGCAGCACTGTACTGGGGTCAGCAATGCCAAGGCAGCTGGAATCTCAAGACAGGGAATGCGGTAAGGTATTCCCAGATAGGTTCAACCCACTCAAGCAATGTTTCTCAAGGGTCACTTGAAAAACTAGCTTGAATCTTTGGGGAGGGGAGAAATGTAACAAAAAGAGCTACTGCCAGCCCAGTTATCTGGAATTTTGTAAATAATTATATGTCATTTGTGAATATTAATATGATTTATATAGAAGTGTAATAAAAGGAGATACCACCAGCCCAGTTATCTAGAATTTTGTAAATAATTATATGTCATTTGTGAATATTAACGTGATTTATACAGAATTGTAACAAAAGGGGAGATACTGCCAGCACAGCTGTCTGGAATTTTGTTAATGGTTATGTGCCATTTGTAAATGTCAACATGCTTCATGTGAGATGCTTGTGTTACAGATGTGTTAGAACTGTATGTCATATTGTATAGACGTGTGCTGAAGAGATATTTTGTAAAGTACTGAGCAGAACTGTATATACACAATTTTAACTGTTTATGTATATATTTTAGCAGGGAAGACTGAAAGACAGGAGATTAACTTGCAAAACTTCAGAAGAATAGTTGAAACTAAGTTACTTTATGGCTGGGCCATAAACAAAAGAGATGCTATATTTCAGTTTCAGTGCAACAGGATACATAATGTCTAGAACTAGAAGTTTTTTTCATTGTCTTTAAATGTGGAGGAATGTAATTTATTTTATGACTTCCACCATTTGCCAAAAGATCTGAGGTCTATGTATTTACACAGGTAGAAGCTAAATGCTACCAGCTGTAGTGGGGGTTTTCACCTGGGATAGTCAGATCACAAGAAGTGATGTCATGCTGCAAGCTACCCCAGCAGTAATATTTGAAATATTAATTTAAAAACTGTCTGAGAGAGAGACTGGGCATTTTGTATTTTGTGTTTGACATGATATGACCATCCACTCATCACATCTGCCTGCTTGTGCTGTAAATAAGTTAACTA
Organism: Protopterus annectens; assembly: GCF_019279795.1. Classification (NCBI taxonomy): domain Eukaryota; kingdom Metazoa; phylum Chordata; order Ceratodontiformes; family Protopteridae; genus Protopterus; species Protopterus annectens. The sequence continues at coordinate 36,409,540 of NC_056744.1, read as the reverse complement.
GGGTAGAATAATTTCTTTTAGATACAGTCAGTAATATAGTGAAGTATAGCTTAGATGTTTTCTTTATTTATTTGAGACTGTCCTGCAATGTTGTTTGAAATATTTCCTGTGATTTTGAACACTGATGTAACTGTGATTATACACTGAGTATTTTTTTGTTCTTTTATTACTTATTATATATTCAAACCTTTCATTGTGGCTGATATTTGTGAGACATATTTAAGTTCTTAGAGTACTTGCATATTTATTTGGTGACACTGTGTACGCCACTCCTAATAGCCTTGCTCTTGGTCAAACTGCCATTTGGATTAATAGTAACATTACACAGTAAGATTGGACAACCTTTGTTAAGGGCTTTAAAGTACCCAATAAGGACTTGGCTGGTGGCAGTAGAAATTACCTTATAGTCTAGACAGAAGGGGGCATAGCTAGTAAACTTGTGCCAGCCTTTCCCAGATGTGTGTGTGTGTGTGTGTGTGTGTGTGTGTGTGTGTGTGTGTGTGTGTGTGTGTGTGTGTGTGTGTGTGTGTGTGTGGAGTCTTATTGGGGATCTGGGGAAAGAGGGAGAAACCAGCCCCAGACTGACTCTGGCCTCTGTGTGCTTTTAAGAGAAATTGCACTTGATGCGGAGAGCTGAACCTGAAAATACTCTGTGTGTACTTGTCATTTTCCCAGTGTACATCCCCCACTGTTGCTAGTGGTGGGGATTGAGGTTCCTTGATTGTTGGGCCACTGATGAAGCATCACACCCACCACCAATGCCAAGGTCACCACAGCCACACACAGGTAAAGCATCAGAGGGGGAAGCAGCAGCTACTCTGGGTGTAGACAGATGCAGGTACATTCAATATGCCCTCGCATTGGCTAAAAGACAAAGCTCAGCACACTTACTCACCACCTAAGAGCCTAAAACCTTATTCCTACACACAAATGCACACACACACACACACACACACACACACACACACACACACACACACACACACACACACACACACACACACACACACACACACACACACACACACACACACACACACACACACACACACAGTAACATTAATGCCAGGCAGCTGTTACAACCTTTACCTCCCCATGTATTGGCTGTGTACTGCTTGCATCAGACAGAGTCAGCCCTGAACTAAAACTGTTGCAACTGCTGGATTTACAAGGTAAGTGTTGAACCTGGAGTGTATTGTGTAATAATATGTATGACTGGCATAGCCTTGCATGTTGTTACTTGGTAGTGTAAGCAAGAAAAAAGAGGGAGATTTGTACAGAAATGACCTTAACATGTGACAGCAGAGATGTATTTGACTTATATGACTCCATTACTAAGTAGTAGCCTTCAGGCATCAAAGATTCACAGAGTCATACATCTTAAAAGTAGTGATGGTCACTGCATGCCCTCAGTTTAGCACCATATGTTTGTAGTGGAAAATCATTAAAATGAGAAATTATAAAGTAGTGATGCGAATTGCAGTTTCAGACTTCACAACCCTCCCAATATCATTAACAATAAAGATGAAAAGATGTTGATGCTGTCAACTGTGTAACTTTCTAAGACCAATGTAAGTCAAAGGTACAATTACCAGTTCATCAGCACAAATGCAGATATACTAAGCACTAAGTCTAGCTATGCACCCTGAGCATCAGACAAAGCTTATATATCCCTGATCCAAAATATACAAAACAGGGATATGGCACAGTTATCATAAATTGCACAGGGTATTGGGGGTGACAGCAGAAAGCCTGGATTGACACAAAAGGTCAGTGAGTGTGTGAGTAAGAAAGAGAAGCACACAGATGTTTGGATAAAGCAACAAATGGCCAGTGAGTCAAAATTAGTTTTAAGCTGCATAGCCGGACCATGTAACTTATGTGTGTGTGTGTGTGTGTGTGTGCTGTGTGTGTGTGTGTGTCTGTACAGGTCCTCCAGGTGAAACTAATGTGTGAGTGTCTGCAAGAACATAGCCGAGCTCTGTGCTAACTCTATGTCTTGGTAAGTCGAATAGGTGTGAGCCATGCATGGTAGAGGTGGCAGTTCATCGTTGTCCCCAACTACTACAACTCGATCTGCCAGGAGTTGTGTTGTCATGTCCCATCCTCATAGTCAGATGTAATGCTGCTACCTGAATGTATCTGATGCTTGCTGGATGAGATCCCATCATAAGGGCACCCGGACCATGACCCCATGACCTGCCACATCTGGGTGTGGACAGCCCACCCACTGATGGAGCGGTGGAAGTACTGCCACTATGGCACTGTGATCAGGCATGGCCAGGCTGGCTAACAGCAGATGATGTGGCTGGCCTACTCCCATGAAGATGCCATCCCCCTCCCAGAAGATGTTCCATCACAGACACCGCTCATTTCAAAGTGTCATTCATTTGATCCATTAAATTGGCAACACAGTGGAGGCAGCCATGCATGTCAGCCTGTGCCACATCTGCAACCCTATGCATTTCTCTGGGGGACCTATGTGAACATCGAGAGGCAGGGGAAGAGACACCTGTATCAGGTGGAGAATGGACAATAGGTCTCCTCCAAGTACCCCTAACAACCCTCCTGCGTGGTACCTTACTGACACTTTGGGTAGGGCCAGAGCCAACAGGCACTGAAGCCACAGCAACCACACATCCCAGATTGATTGTCTCACCCTCCATCTTTCCAATATCTGAGGGATCACTGGAATGGATAGGTGTAGGCCTACTGGCTATGTCTGATGGAATTTCAGGGGATGGCTGTATGTCAACCTCAGTGTTAGATTCAAGCTCTGCAGTCCCAGACTGTGTCTCTGTTTGGTCACTATCATCATCAGAGTCTGCCAATCCTCTGACATCAGGTGGTAGGAGCTCCACATTTCCATTATCATGATCACTTGTGATAATAAGCAACAAACACAGGATCACTACTATAGTCCAATATACACTAACAAAATAGCAATGGTGCCACTATTAGGCAGTACTGCAATACACACAACAGTCCTGACATCTACATCACACAGTAAAATATTTCTTTGAATTGCTCATCAGTACTGACATAAAAATGTTTGGCTTACCATGTGCAGATGATGGTATGCTCTATATACCGGATGGTGCTGGAAGACGTTAAGCAAATGGTATGGACAACATCATCACAATTAACAGTAACACAGCCCCTTTATATGTCCATTAACTATAACTTCACCAAGAACTTGGATGACAAGTTCAACTTAAGCCCATATGTAATCAACCAGAATGTGTTGTTAACTGTAGCAATCTTCAATCCCCCCCAAAAAAATATTGTGAATCAGAACTGACATATTTATTTAAATTTTTTTTGCTATACAACTGTATTTAACAATCGAGACACAAAAGCCTACCTGGAAGCTCCATCTGAAATAGTAGCACCAATGTCAAGGGCATGCTGTTCTGCACTTTCCAGGGAGCTGTCTGGATCTCTGACAGTAGACAGGAACTTTTTATTTGCTGTTAGTCATGGATCTGTAGCAGACCCCGATCCCATCTCATCACAGACCACTGCAGCTGCACTCCTCCATGTAGATGAGATCATGTCAGTGACCCTGTGGTACACCTGGACATATGTCCGGCCATGGCCACCCACTGCATTAACATCTGCAATGATCTGCTGCCAAATTTGCATTCTGCCTGATATATCTCCACATATCCTCTCAACCAGGTAGGTACCATGTCACCTAAAAGCTTCAATAATGACCTGATTCTCAGGGTCAGTGGAGAGTGATTTTTGAAGATTGAGATGCCTGGATGGTAGGAGGTAGCATTTCAGTATTACCTACTTGGAGAAACATAAAACAGTCTAGAGCTTTGAAATATGAACAACGGTCTGGATGCAAACAAAAGGTGAATAACTATAGCAACATACCCTTGTTTGTACCATAACAGAAATGCAGCTTTGTTCCCCCACCCCTAAAAGAACAGGAAAATGACACATTTTGTTAACAAACCATCTCTGAAATGCTAAATGTGCTATCAAATGAACTGTCCCTGAAACATGTCTACAAATTTAACACAGAACATTCCATGTTAAAGTATTGCCGATCATGTATACCTGTGAAATGCCCTGGCAAACATGCCCATGCCATAAGTACACTTCTAACTAATGCATACAGATAAAAGTGTAAAAGCCTTTGCTGATCAATATATATATATATATATATATATATATATATATATATATATATATATAAAACTATCTTCTTAATTACATTTCAGCAAATGCAGTATGTAGCTGACAAAATGCAAGCATACTTTCTCAAGTTCAGTAATCCTCCTGTGCAGATATATTCCAAAGTAATAGCTTCTTTTCTGTAGTCTCCACATAAACAAGTCTCCTCACCTTCAATTTCCCTAGCTACATGGTTGATTTTTTATGGTGTAGATTCAGGGCTGTCAGCACAGTGAAGATGCAAATGAGGTGTGAACTAAGTAGAATTTCTGAATCCTGGGTATCAGATGTAAACACAGTGCAGACACTTCCTCATTGTTTGTTTTTAACGGATTGCAACTGTGAATGATTACTGGTAGGGGGAAGAAAAACACAACAGCATTGCCCTACATACAGTGGGTGTGTCAGGTTAGACTTACAAAGTGTTACATGTAATTTTGTCAAGGTTGGAAATGTAAGTAAGGAGCACACAATTCACAGGTTCTGTTCATTAACATCCAACCTCCACTTCATTTGTTGGCAACTGCATATAATATTATATTATTGCCATTTAATTTCCTCACACATTTTAAGGACAATGATATAGAATGGCTTATAAACTGCATGTCTCAGATTTCTGGTCAGATAAGAGAAGAATGGCCAACAAACCCAGAGAGGTAAAACAGAGCTGCATATTTACAAGCAATAATCATAACAGGCTGTGTGATCATTAGGTGCACTACATCCAAAAATAATAAATGTACAAATAACAGTTATATGGTTTGATGTCACTGTAGATTCTGTTGCATTTGGTTGTATTGTATGTAGAATTATTTCAGTTCCTTGCTGTTTGTGTGACAAGGAGGGATAATGCACCCTTACTGAGTGACAGTTCAAATTCAGGCCTGTGTAAATATTTTATCCGTACTAACAAACATTTGTACTGTTTATTTCATAAATTACTTTTCTTCATTTGAACTACTTTTCCCTTTTATTTATATTTCAGTTCCCTGCTGCAAATCCGTTTGTGTGACAAAGAGGGATAAGGTACCCTTACTGTGTTTTGAAGGTTCATTGGAGTGAGACTTCAAATCCAGACCTTTGTAGAAATATCTCATACGTACTAACATTTTCTAGAGTGCATGTCATAGATTGCTTTTCCCCATTTCAACTACTTTTCTCTTTTTGTCTTTTTTTTTCTTTTTATTTATTTATTTATTTATTTTTTTTTCAGCCAGTGTTGGCATGATGCACTGCTTAGCACAAACACGAGAAATGGAGAAAATGTATGTCAAGTTTGGCTGTGCTCATCTTGTTTGTACAAAGCATAGCAGTACAAAAATTGGCTAGTGGCCCACCCAGAATGCAGACAGAACACCTGCAAACAGGGTGTCTGTAAAATGGCAAACTTCAAAAACAATAAATTGCTGCAGTTTCTGTGTTCCATCATGCGACTGCACTTAGCAACGTTGCATGACACTTAGCAAGGTTCTCCATCACCTGCAGACAGGACTCAGGCAGCCAATAATTGGAACTGGTTACATTCAATTATTTATTTTGGGCACCACCAAATCCACTAAGCAGCATTGTGTGGCAGTCAACACAGAGATCTTAAGAATGACTAGGAAATTAGAACATGTAAAAAAGCAAACTAGAGACCGCCAAAGGTACACCAGATAGAACAATAGATTAAAACCCGCTGGTGAACCACCACAGCTAAAAATTTCTTTATTAAAATAAAATAAAAGACAAATAATGGAGGGACTGTCAGCACAAATGAGAGCTCTAAATGATTAGTGCTTTCAGCTATTAGCCTTCTTCAGATCATCCATAATAAAGAAGTTTTCAGCTGTGGTGGTTTCCTGGAGAGTTTTATCTACAGGAAATTAGAAAATGTCATGTAACTATTCCTGTGGCAGCAGATGTAAGTGTAGGGAGTACAGATGGTCCTGGGTTCTAGTACAGGGTGTGCAACCTATTTTTACTGTTGTGACAGTGCAGTTTATAGCAATGAACTGAAAAATAGACAAGTGTTATTTCAACATTCCTGTGGCAACAGGTGTAAGTTTAGGACTGCCATACACATGGTCCTGGGTTCTAATACAGGATATTCCATACACTTTTACTGCTGTTCCACTTCCCATTATATTCACTCTCACTTATAACACTTTAGATAGTAGAGCTGATATGAATTATATGTATGAGGGTTGAGACACCATTATTGTGTTTTCAGATGTATGACTGAGGATATAATGTATACTATATTTCTGTAAGTATAATTCTGCTATCTGGACTTGCACAGGCTTCACAATTCCATTAGACACATACACAGCTAGATCTATACTCAATAACCTTGTCAGGTCACACACTGTCAACTGTATTTATGTATGATTCCAGACTATGTCTGAGTATCAGCACTTCTTCTGTGGCAAAGATGGAAAATCAACAATGTGCCTAGGTTTGAATCCCACAGAGTAAAAATTAATTATTGTCAGTGCATAAAGGCAAAAACAAATGTGTCAGATCATTACAGTTATGCCCCTAGCGCATGTCTGCAAACTTAACTCCCTAAGTTACCTTCCAATTTCCAATATATATGCCCAGGTTACATCAGTAGACACCCCTCAAACTGAGGTCAAGTGCCAGATTAACCTTCCAATTTCAATTATTTAATTCTTCCCTGCTTGGCACTGCTGCACTTTGCTTAACACCATGTAAACACCATGCAAACACAGCTGGCTTTGTTGCTTGGGTTTGCACATTACCATTAACATGCTAACTGGAATTGCTGGGAAAGCATCAGTTTCCATTGCTCTAGTTTGGCTGGTAGACATGGCTGGCATTAGAGTGGAAGGTGCCAAGTTTAGGGCACAGAGATGGGGTGTTCAGGAGTCCAGGATATTTGTTGGACTCCTGGTAAAGCGCCACAGCCAAAGGCTCCTGCAGGGGGACTATTCTGTCTCCCAGTACAAATCTGAGGCATGGAATAGTTTAGCCCAGGATGTATCCAGTGTCATTGGTATCCCATGCACTGGAGAGTAGTGTAAGCATCATTTTAATGACCTACACAGGTGTAAAGGAGATGGTCTCAACTGTTGGCTGCATGACTTTGAGATAGCAGAAATCCCACAGCTGTGTAAGTATGACAATAATAGAGTACTTGTATGACTTAGAAAGTTAAATATAGTCAAGACTGGTATGCATAATGCTCTTCTGTTCTTTCCCTAGCTCCCACCGAGCATGAGTTAAATCAGCAGGCTCATGTTTCTTGATTGGAGAGACTGAGGGAAGCAAGTGGTATATATGCAGTAGAAGAGAAATGTTATTGTAGTTTTAAAAGTTAAAGATAGCTTTTTTGGTCTTTTATAGAGTTGTAATAAATTGAGCATGCATATTCCAACTATAAAGGCAGGTATGCATGTTAGTCTGTAGCACAGTTGTAGGAATCCAATATTATATTATAGTCAAAGATTGTGGTTCAAATACTATGATTCACAACTATAAAATACTGTTATTTGTTCAATAATATTTACATTAAATTAAAAACTCTATACCAGTGGCACAAATGCCCTGCTGTAAACTGGAATCTGTATAATTGGAACACATGTATGTGTAATATATGCCCATTTCAAGGATTACTTTCAGGATCTGTAGTATAGTGTGTATCTGCTAGGATGTATACTTAAATATAATACTTCAGACAAAAGAGTTGTATAATTGTATTGATGCATTGCAAGTGACATATGATGGTACTAATTTTATCTCTTGTTTCGTTTCAACTCAATTCTTATCTTTTTTTTATTTTCTATTATGTGTCGTCAAAATGTCTCCATGTCATCCATGTGTACCACATCACTAAATGCTACACAGCACAGGGAGGTAGGCCAGCCCCAGTGGATCAGCCTACCCCCCAGTCTACTGGATCCAGCACTGATACCCAGCATATCTGGGAGCAAAACTGGCAGCACTCCCTCTTCTGCCCCTGCACTACTTGTGCCCTGAGGTAGTACTGCTCCAGAAGCTGGGACAGTGGCACCTTCCAGGAGCAGTGGTGGAAGTGGTGATTTCATCACCTGCTGGGAGATGCCAGGGTTGATGTGTAGGGTCATGCACCGCACCATTGGTGTACTCCTACTCCAGATGGAAAGGCTGCACTCCCTCATGATCAGTAAGAGGAGAAGACATCAAGTACTCCAGCTGCCAGTGGACTAAGGGGAAAGTGATTTCAGTCCAGTAGGTGAAGTCTTGATTCTAACTGCTTACAAGCTTGACAGGCATGAGCCTGGGTTGTCTCTTCCCTCATCCCAGTCATGGTGCCCCCCAAATGTTTGTGTTCCTCATCATCCCTGCCTCTTGTCTTGTTTGTTTGCATTTGCTTTCTCATCTATCCAACTTACATGACCCAGACATACCTATGTCCCTTACCCAGCAGTCATCTCTTACTGAATTAAAAAATGGGCACCTGTCCCACCAATAAATTGTCCCATACATAGCTCTCCATTTGCAAATGTGTCTTCTTGACACATTTGATTTGGTCCAGCTGGCTATACAACATGATTATGTTGTTGTCATCCCTCTCTCTGGAGGTGATAGTCCAAACTCTGCTAATATTCTGCACATATGATTAGTTTTTACAGTGGAAGAAATGGATAGCTGTGTTTCTTTCCTACCTCCCTCCTGCACATTCCTGCATTACTTTCTCTTTGTTCTTCCTCCTGCTTGCTCCCCATTTCACCACATTCCCATCTACCCCATTTTAACACCTATAATATGGTAAAAAAACAGAATCACACATAACACACATAAGTAGCAGAAAAAGCAATGGATCCCTTCATTTTTTGGGCTTTGTTTGCATGGAGTTTACATCACTCAGCAATGCCAAGTGATGGTGAGTGTCAGTACAATGCTGCAGTTATCTCCATGCAGTCTTGCTTAACCCTGCTGGCAACATGCAGCAACACATATACTATAAAGAATTCATGTCATTGCATTATCACTGTTTAGTTAAAAGCATTTAAAAGTATTAGCTACACCTGAATGCAAATCCAGTATCATCTGTGTTGAAAAAGAAACGTGTCAATGCATTTACACCTACTGCCACAGAGTCAGTTAAGCAGCAGGTATGTTTCATAGACTCAGTACTAACACTCAGACTTTAGCAATGCGGCTTACGTTGGGCACTGCTTAACTATGTGCAAACAGAGAAAGTATTGGAAATGTGTATCTCACATGTGCAAACACTTTGCCAACTGTTGCGCAAACCTGATGTTCACTGCATTATGGAAAAGTAAATATTATTATGTATTACTGCTGTTTACTGTCCATTTCCTATCTATGACATGAAATTATATGTGGTAACATAATAAACTGAAGACTCTTTTTAACAATATTTCACATATTTACAATACAGCCATGTGCTGCCTCCCCCCAAGCACTGCAAATCTGGTGTCTCAGTACTTTTTTCACACATATATCACCTACACTACAGAAATTAATATCAAATGTTGTGTGATATGCAATGCACATGAATCTGTTGACATGCAAAAATAGGAATATTGACCCAGAAGCCTAAAAAGCCATATGTGCAAGGCTAGGGAAGTAATCAACATGGACCTTATCCACAGGGACATAGGTGACTCTCAACACATTTGACCTGACCCATTTTGGTTTTATCCAGGATAGACCTTGCTTATTAAACCTAGTAGACTTCTTTGATACTGACCTCAAAGACCTTGATGAGAGATAACAGGTCATACCACCTATGCTGAGTTATGTAAGGCCTTTGACACTGTCCCCCATTCAGTCAGCATAGAGAAAATCTCCCATCTGGGGATTAACCCATACATAACTAGATGAATAGTCAACTGGCTCACCAACAGAACACACACTGTTAAAGTTGGGGACTGCACATCCATCACTAGACCACTTACCAGTGGAATACCAGAAGGTTCTGTGCTGGGCCCTCAATTGTTTGGAAACTACTTCTCTGCTGTCCAAGCAAAAGTAGATGTGCTGGGGCTTACCAAGTTTACAGATGACTGTCAACTGGATGCAATCATATAGAGTCTCCCAACCATGTTAACATATTACAGAAGGGCAAGTAAAGAGGAAATGACCGGGAAACCACAATTCAACTACTGGAGTATTTAATAGGTTAAAATAACACAGTTAAAAATACAAAAAACTGTTACAAAATGTTGGCTTCCTAAAAATAGAAGTAACAAAGCCACCGTTCATGTTCTAAATTTCGATATCTAAGAAATTAACACAGCTTTTATCCACCCTGTAGGTAATTTTAAGGAATGATGATGCTTCCAATTGCATAATAAAGTCATCAAACTGGCCTCTGCTACCTGACCAGATGAAAAAAAGTCATCCAGGTAGGGAAAATATCTGACGCAATGTGAAAAGAGATCAGGCTTGAAGGCCATTTTCAGTTCCTATCTCAACAGAACCATATTTGCAAAAAATGGGGGCACAAGCGGGCCCCATAGCTACACCTTTCAACTACTTGTAATATTCACCTTCAGATGAAAGAAGATTATTCTGCAGCACCGATTCCATAAAATCACCAACCAGCATGTTACCAATGTCTAAGAGACATCCATATCTAGTAACCATCTGTCAAAACCACTTGAGTCCTTCCTCATGAGTGATAATTTTATAGAGGCTCTGAATGTCACATGTTGCCAACAAAAATTAATTTCCATATTCAATACCTCTGAGCTTATCCAATAGATTCCAAGAGTTAGAAATAATGTGCTTGAATTTACCACAAAGTTTCTTTAGTTTTTGATCAATAAACTTCACCAGTGGTTCAGTCACACAGCCCCCAGCTGCAACTATTGGCTGAATAGGGGATCAGAAATAATTGAATAAATTTTCAGGATCCCAAAGATTTTTGGAATGGTGATGAACTTTAAGGAAATCACATAGCCCCCTGGGACATGGTGTCAAACAACAGGAGTTCATCAAGAGCTATATTAATCATCCTATTCAACGTTGATCTCATTAATTGAGACCACATTATACAGCAAATCATCATTCAGTAGTGTAAACATTCTGCCAACATAATCCAAGTGGAATTCTTGGTTTATTTGCTGTTGTTTTTGAGACTACCCTGTTATGTCAGCTCACGATTCACTGAAGCAATTCATTTCACACACCTCTAATGTGTTGGTAACTTAACTTTGCTTATTCAACAGCTGTCTCAGACTTTATCTCAAATTCAAGGTGTTTATAATGGTGCTACTTCAATGAGCAACAATGGACTAAGTCTTTCCACTGAAGGGCATACTGAGCGACATAATGATTCAAGTTTATCTGCTAGTCAGCCTGTACTTGTCAACAATCCTTCCAGTGACTTTTCATCTGTGAACAATTTGTTTAAATGGTTAGATAAAACTGACTTATTTTGGCTAGAGGATATATTCTTTCAGCATAGAGTCATTTTCTTACATTACAGGAGCTAATCTTCTTGTTGGATAAATCATTATATAGGTACAAAGCAATTTACCTGGGCAATCATTTTTTGAAGGAATGTCTTAGAAGACAGCATTTCCCTAAAAATATCCACATAGACACAGTTAGCACCCAAAACATGTATAAAGACATAATAAAATAAAAACCAAAAGGACCCAATGAGCACTCTGTAGTTTCCAGTTTAAAAACACAATTTTAATCCACAAAAAGGAAGCATAAGGGCTTTCGTAGGTACAAATCTCACTTCTTCAGATGCTAACTACTATTCAAATACGATGTATAAAGGCATAGTTAAGACTCAATTTTTTTTAAATCTACAGATGCATCTCTTTCCTAAAAATTATAGTAGATAACTTCATTCTCTCTTAATAGTTATGTCCAAAACATTACTTCTGTCCTGGAAAAAAATCAAATTTAAATTTAAAAAAAATAAAACTTGTAGTATTATCTAAAAACTTTACATATTTTTTAAGCCTACCTGATCATTCTTCCAAACAAAGAATATATCACCCACAAAATGTTCATAATGCATAATACTGTCTGTATGTACTCCTTCCTGTATTTATCTTCCCATTGACTAAGGGCTATGTTCGCATTAGTTTTAGTCACCAAAGTGCCCATTGCCACTCCTGAAGTCTGATGATACAACTGCCTCCCAAACAAAAACACATTGCTATTTAAAACAGTTTTTAATAAAAAACTAATTATTTCACTTCTCTTTCCTGTGAGTGTACTATTCTTGCAGAGTTGCTCCCTGACGACTTAAACTCCATATTGATTGGGAATAACAGTAAATAATGAATTTGCATATAATGTAACAAACATATATTTTATATCTTCATTATTTATATATCATTGATATAACAGTCTTAAAAATCATTATCTCATATAAAACTCTTAAAATGTTTCAAATATGGTTTCAGAATATCTTCCAGATATAAGAAAATTGGTTCAATTACCCAACCCTTACCAGAGACAATAGGTCTCATGGGAGGTTGTTGCAAGTTTTGATGGATCTTGGGTAATCTGTAAAGTATTGGTATTTCAGAATGTACAACATGCATGTAGTTATACAACTCCAGTGATATTTCATTTTGAATTTGTAAATTAAAAATGACATTAGTAACAAAAATAAATATTATTCATGGAGTTTTTTTCAATTTTTAGAATACTTCTATTCTCACCAAGATATTTTTCTGTAGATTTCAAATAGTCAATTCTATTCATTACTACTATAGTATCACCCTTATCCTTGTTTAATAATAATAATTCACTTAACTTAACCAGGGATTCATTCCACAAATTATAATGTTTAAGAGTGTCTGATACATTGTATAAATCATGTATGTGTTCTTCACAAATATTCTGAAAAGCCATTATAACAGGTTGGCTTGTAGGCATGAACACACTTGAACACCTACATGGCTGACATATTATTATTATTCTGAAACAGAAGCTTTAGATTCAAATTCCTCGTAAATAGCTTCAATTAAAACAGAACTTCAACCATTGTGTTATTTCAAGAAGGTATAAGCTGTAAACTTTTACCTAAAAGCAATAAATCTGAGTCAGTCAACTGAACGTTCAATAAATTCACTACTACTTAAATACTTTCTAACTGTTGTTCCTCATATGGCTGCATGTCTGTGGACTGATGTATTTTGTTCTTTCGTCTGTTCCTCTTTGTAATGTGCCTTTGCCTCTGCCTCACAATTGTACTATTTTCTTGACATCTATTCTCTCTGGTGATGTTAACTCTGATGAGGTTCTGTAATGACTGAAGCTGTGACATTTTTATTTGGAAGTATATGAATCAAAGTCAGCTGCCTTTTTTAATATGCATGCAAAATGGACAAGTCCATTTATAGTTCTGTTTTCCAAGTTCATCAACCTTTGTCTTCAGATACAACATCTCAACCTCCAGGACTAAAATCCTGGTCCTGTTGCAGGGTAGCTGCAGCTTGTTTCTTGATTGTTATATGTAATTGATCCATGTTTGATTCAAGAGCTAAAAATTCTTCTACTGTCACCCAAGGCATGACTGCAGTTTCTTCATTTGCATTCACTCGAGTCCTCATGACTTTTCAATTAGTGCCATATTGATAAAATTCTTAGTCCTCTCTCCAGCAGTGCCATGTATTCCTTTATCATCCAAACTATACTTTTCATCCACTCATCCTGTGTTATTCAGTCACATCTTATTACGGAGACACTCTACACCTCGGGTGATTTCTCAGGAATCAGCAGGAGCTTAAGGAAAGTTGTTCTACCATTCTGGGCTCAAGGCCACTCTGCCATTTGAAACCAAAGTCTCTATTAAATATGAAAGCGATCTTTAAAGCTTCATTCATACTAACTCGCAGTTCAGTTTAGTAAAGGAAAATTTAAAATTACTAATTATTTGTGAAGACACCCTGTGAAAGTTGCTAGAATAATAGAATTTGTGGAAGCATGTATTTTCTGAAGCTATGAAGTTTGAAACTGAAATGTATGTCATTATTTAGTGACTTCAACCCTCAGAGATTTGTCAGAAGACCACAAATTTTATGAGGATCAGACTAAACATATGTGGCAAAAGTCTGGGCATTATGTGAAAATCTGGACAATGGAGAGTTATGCATGCAGGTAGAGATGAATAAGTTCACCCCTTTCCTCATTTTTTAATTTCTCCAAATCCTTTAGGTTTCTAATTGCATGAAGGGAATGGACCCCATTTTTAAGTAAAAGTACAATTAAAGTTCATTAAATTAGTATTGTTTCAATCTTTGATGTCAGCCAGAATTGCTCTTCGCATCACCCGCAGTGTTCCCAGTAATAACGCCTTCTGCAATTCGTATGGAGTTACATGTACTGGAAACATATCTAAATATGATTGTTGATTCCTTTTTATAAGACCTGTTGTTCCTACTACTATTAGAACTGTCTGTGTATCTTTCTTCCACATTCCTCTCATTTCTTCCTGCAAACCTGATATTTTATGACTTTGTGTCTCCTTGTATGCAAGACATTGTAGTCACTAGGTAAAACAATTTCAATGATCAATGCTACTTTTGTCTTCTTTTCATGGACCACTATATCCGGTTTTCTAGCATCTATCTTTTGAACTGTTGGTAATGGGTGATCCCATGTGATGTAGACTTCATCATTTTCTAGGATGCTTTGTGGCTCGTGTTTCCAGAGTTTTTCAGCTACTTCAGTATTATAATGTTTGCATAAGCCCCAGTGCAACAGTCTTGCCACATTATTATGCCTTTCAGTATACAGTCCTTCTGCAATTAGTATGTCACAGCCAGCAACAAGGTGTGCAACTGTTTCCAATTCTGTTTTACAAAACCAATATTTGCCTGTTTCTCCCACATGTTCAATGGGTTTTCTAAACCAACGTGTACGTAGTCCACTGTTTTGGGCTGTGAATATTAATCTTTCATCCTTTGGTTTGAATTCACCTCTCATTAACCATTCCTGGATTCGATCCTGATCAACATGAAGTTGTTCCAAAAGTTTTCTATACTTGCAACTATATTTATGCATCTGATCCTTCTTCGGTATACTTCTGCCAGACTAAGAAGGGAAGTCATCTTAGATTTATTCTCCTCATGTTTCAAAACTTTCAGTACATTTGGGTCTTGTGAGGTCACCAGATATGTATGCAGTCTCATGATTGCAGAGCTATATCTGTAATCAATTTCAAAGAGGCCCATACCTCCTTTGGCGTGGGGAATACATAATCTTGGTATGCACTGATTTTTATAAATCTTTTGAGAGCATGAAATGTTTTCCTGTCTAATCTGTCCGGCACCTTTTTGGCCAGTCAGTCACTCCAAAACTGTAAGTCAGGACAGGAAGAGCAAACTGGTTTATAACTTGAACTTTGTTCGTAGATGTCAGCGCTGTTTTCAGGATTAATTTAAGTCTTTAAAATATTCCTTACCTAGTTATATTCATATTTGTTCATGTTTAATTGTTGATCTTTTATCAGTTGCCAAATGTTTATACACTCCTTCTTGCTCAAGTTCCCAAACTGATGTTTTCTTGGTGCTGCAGCTTTTCTACTTTAAAGGTAGCTTTTTGCACATTTAAAAACCTCAGACAGTCAAATTCTCTTCCTTTAATGTCACAACCAAAGCACAAAAACAAAGAACTGCATTAACATTGAAAATTACATTTTCATTTGTAAGACTTCTTCACATGTGGGCTATTTGTTGACTGGATAAGCCCACTAGATGCAGCTGCCCCTTATCTGGTGTGTGTCATGGGAACAATGCTGGTTAAGTGACTTGCTCAGTGTTACGCAGCAAGCAACCTGATTATTTTCTGGGACCTCTACTCAAAACAAGCTTTGTTTTTGTGCTTTGGTTGTGACATTAAAGGAAGAGAATTTGATTGACTGCGAGCTTTATTGTACGCCTTCCCAGGTCTATTGTTTGTTTTACAAGTAATCTTTGTGGACCTAGTGCAATTTTCTTTGGATTTTTTGCACATTTATCAAGACGAAAAGAGATTCTTATATCATCTGAAAAAGTTTTGATTACTTGCAATTATGGTTTCAGTTCCTTATCTGATGAGCTATACAGATTTAAATCATCAACAAAGAGAAGATGGGAAGTCTTTACACTTTTTAGATTTCTGGGAGCCAAATTATAGCCATGACCCAACTTCTTAGGACAAGAAATCTGGACAAATCCATAAATAAAAGTGAGACAAAGGCCCAAAAATAGGGACAATTTTTAAATATTGCTCTTACAAACTTAGAAAGTTGATGGAATAACAGGTTTTGCATTGGCATGAATTTTCTGAAGGTTATGAAATCTGAAACTCAGATATCTGTCATTATTTTCTAACTTCAGTCTAATTATTTGTCACTAATTTGCCAAAGAAAACACTTTTATGCAAAACAGATGAAAAATATGAGGCAAAAATCTGGACATTCTGTGAAAACCTATCCGGTTGAGAGGTATGCGGCATGGCCTAATCTGTTAATCAGACAGCTTACTGGGTTAAGGGTAAGGCAAAAGAACAGTGGTGGCAGAGAGTAACCCTGGAATATCCCTCTTTGGATTTTTATCCCTGGAATAATAATTTGTACTTTATCATGGCTTAATTGCAAAGTGGTTCGTCACTATTTCATGGTTGCTGTGATATAGTTTATCAGTGTAGGGTGTATCTTATACATTGTTAAGCACTCTTTTATCCATGACTGTGGGATACTAGCAAATGCTTTCCTCACTCTGTGAAGCTATGGGGATGTCACCCAAGACTTTTCTTCAAAGAGATCTAGTCAAGACCACAGTACAAGTGGTGCAGAGGGTTTTCTACTATAGATTTTTAAAGCCTTCAAGTCAGAATAACTAATACACCTACTCTTATTATGAAATAAATTAATTTTATTATACTTTGTATTCTAAAAAATGATGTGTGAATTGTGGAGTTTAGTACTGAACTCATTTGCTTTTTAATGAAACCTTAGAAGGCAAGTAGGCTCAGTCATAAACTCCAATAAAGTGCAACTTAAGTTGCTATGCTCATGTGAATTATGGTATGTTACATTTTCTATGTTAACATTCTGACTTTATCTCACTGTCATTTTGAATGAGGTATGCATGGAGTGTTTTCTGTATTCAGTATATTTGATAACTACAGTTATTGTATGAATAAATTAAATGTGTTTAATTAACATACACCTAAATGACAGCACTTGTAGACTTTGTTGATAGGATAATTCATGCCAAGGCATGGTGTGAGTTCTGTGCATTGAATGTCACAAGCAGTACTATATGTGGTTTCTGTGGACAGAGTGGACAGCATTATACATAGTACAAGGAACTGCTGGCATGGGGGAGTGATGTGACATAATATACTACTCTTTGTGTTCTTGCTATGTCATGGTGTAAGTCATGCTATGTGCTGTATGTGTGGAGATGCAGAGTGATAGGCTTTGCTAATGTCTGTGTAGACGAAGTTATGGTTTGGAAAGATATGCTGACAACTGCACATCCCTCATCTTGTCCTTCAGCCAGTTAGAGCTGGACTTCTTCTCCACCTGCTACATAAGACTGACCCAGTATCCCTTAGGGCTCCTTTAAAAGATCTTAATGCATTTGCAGTACCTTTGTATAAAGACTCTGCAGTATATACAAACTTTAGTAGCACAGAAAAAGATGTGACAAGAGAATTATAGCCCATACAGAGTATGTTTTCACATTATGACAGGACAGCCTGAGAAGTACTACAGTTCTCAGCATGGATTTCAATAGACCATGATACAATAATACTGACAATGACCATAATGCACATGTGTAGTATTAGGGAGTGCATGAATACAAAAGTGCAGTTAGAACATATGTAGATTTCTCTGTGTGATTTCAGACATGCATATGTGGATTCCTGTACATGATCCCAGACATGTATATCTGGAGTCATCCACAGGATACCAACTACGAGCTTGTGGATTACTCTATATGATCCTAAGTATGCTTACGTGGATTCCGTTACATGATCCCAGAAAAGTACATATGGCGTCCCATACATAATCTTTCATGTGTCACTGTCAATACTCTTATGGGTATATATTGTCTTGTACTTTTCAGCCAACAGTGGCAGTTTCCAAGTGCAGAGGGATACACTTATTTGTCAGTAAAGGGGAGCTGCTTAGATTCATCATCTTTGCTTCCACCTCATATTATAGACCAGTCTGTAGAATATTTTATCTCAACAGTTTACGCCACAGCCTGGGAATTAACTGAATAACATACTTGCTTCATTTTACAGTTTGCATTCACTTTCTTTTGTAGCAATGTCCCCTAACTCTTAATCCAGGAAGCTGTTTAAATAACATTTGACTGTACTAAATATTTCATCCTACCTTCACATAACTTTTCAGTTAAACTACTCTTTATGTATCATCCCTATATAGTCTCCAAAACTGTAATCTCACTCAAAGCTAAGAGAAAAAAACTTGCATTATATTCAGTAAAAGTCTAATTAGTAATATAAGTACTGTCTTTAAAACCTCCAGGATTATGGTCACAACAGTATTGTAAATAAGGCTAATCTGATGTAAAACTTTTACCCCCCTTAAATGTGATGAGATCCTTTTCCTATAACTATGCCTAGATCTTTAATTTAACTATTTCTAACTTTGTACTACCCATGACAACCAAGATACAACCAAACAGTCTTTTTTTGGGTGACTATAATTAGTTGCTCATAGACTGGGTAAATTATATGTGTTCTAACTCACTTGCCCAAAAGTTCCTGGACTTTGTTAACTGCAATGCCCTGAACCATCTGGATGACACACCCACAATGGGCTCAAACATCATGGACCTGGTGCTCACTAACATGGGGGACCACTGCACCACCCCCAGTGTGTGGCTATTCCTGGTGAGATCTGACCATAAGTCAGTCTCGCTAGAAGTAATTATAACACAAGACCCCCCTTAGCAACAACTAGACTAAAAAAACTTCTCCAAGGCCAATTACAGCCTCTTACATGATGGCATAAATAGCTTCATAGCCCCTCTCCCAACTGATGGAATAGACACCTGTGCTCACTTATACACCAGTGCTTTATACAAGCACCTGTACAATTTTATTGACTCTGCCATACCTGAAAGAACCAAAGCAAGATCTCTAAGGAAAAACAAACCTGCCTGGTGGACAACTGTCATGAATAGGCATTACAATAGGAGAAAGAAATTGCTGTCTAAGTGTAGAAGGGAATAGTCTCAAAACTGGAAACACTGTCTCCTCAACTTAAACAAGCAAATAACACTCCTAGTAAAGTCCTCCAAAGCTAACTATGAATCCAAATTAGATTCCCTAACTAAGGATAACCACAAGGCTTTCTTTAGTTATATCCGTAACCTCAAAGATTAGGCCCATATTTTGAACTTATAGTTAATTATGCTACATATATAGAACCTGTGGATATAGCAAACCTGCTGGCTGATAGGTTCAGTGAAAATGTCACTACCCTCTCCCCAGTAGATATACCCCAAAGCATCCCTAACACCTTTCCCTCACATAGTATCTCTGAGAAGCAGGTCTTAAATGCCCTCTCCAAGGCCCAAAACACAGCCTCTATGGGACCAGACAACATCCCAGGCTGTGTTCTACACGGGTTAAAATAGGAATTAGCATCACCATTGGGCATGCTTTTTAATCACAGCCTAAGCACTGGCTTCATCCCAGCAGAATGGAAAACAGCTACCATCATCTCTTTGCACAAAGAGGTGCATTCACGGACCCCAGTAACTATAGATGCATTAGCCTAACCAGCCTTATCTGCAAGGCCATGGAACGAATCATCATGGACCTTATTAACAAAGATATAGGAAATCTCCAAATACCTGACGCAACCCAGCTTTGCTTTGTCAAGGGGAGATCCTGCCTGTTAAACTTGGTGGACTTCTTTGAGACAGTCATGAAAGCCCTAGATGAGGCCAAATCTCTGCATATGGCCTACTTAGACTTAGCCAAGGCCTTTGGCACAATCCACCACTGGATATAAACCCATATACTGTAGGTGGGTTGCAAACTGGCTCACTAATAGAACTTATACAGTCAAAATAGGGGACTCCACCTCCTCCAGCAGACCCGTAACTAGTGGTGTTCCACAGGGATCGGTTCTGGGACCCCTACTGTTCGGAATGTACTCCTCCAAAGTGCAGGCTAAAACTATAGGACTCAGGGTGACAAAGTTTGCTGATGACTGCAAACTAGGAGTGGTCATTAAAACCATTTACGATGTCAACATCCTGCAATAAGGTCTTATGCAGACTAATGACTGGTGCCAAAGTCATGGTTTTAAACCTAATGCAAAAAAAATGCATTATCATCTCCTTCTACAAGGATGATGTTCCTGAAAACTACCACATCAATAGTAATACCCTAAGCACACAGTCAGTGGTGAGAGTTCTGGGCATACAGATTGACAGCAACCTTAACAGTGACCACCATGTCTCCACAGTGGTAAGAAGGGCATTTTATATTGCTTGTCACATAGGTAAGGGAATTGCCTCCAGAAAAAAAGAGTTTATAACCTCCCTGCACTCTTCCCTCATCAAGCCAATAATAGAGTACAACGCTCACTTTAGTATGTTCCTTTCCAAACACTGGCAGCAATTGGAGAGACAACAAAGGTTCCTTACAAAGAAAATTCAGGGTCTTCAAGATCTGTCTTATGCAGACAGATTGAAATAATTGTCACTTTACTCTGTGTTGTACAGACTGCTCAGATGCGACCTGTGCCTTGCATACAGAGCAATCCCTGACCCAGCTTTAATGGAAATGTTGCACATTCGCAAGTCAAGTCAAATGGCACAGGGATCACTCACTCAAAGGACCTTAACCTGGTATGTGATATCAATAGAACTTGCTGGACAGACAGATTTGTCTCACAAAGGCTGCCCCACTTTTGGAACAAGCTTCATATTCATGTTAAATAAAGCTCCATCTTGGCCCTATTTAAGCATAATTTGGACGATTGGATGGGTAACTGGAAATTCACCCTAGGGGTTCCTCCCGTGTTCCTCTTGGACAGGGGCTATAGGTGCTGATTTTAGTGTCTGCTTGAACCAGACACCCTTGGGAATATGGGTTGAACTTGGCTAGGCTTGTAAGGGCCCTGGGGCTGTTAGCCTAGCAACCTCCTATGATCCTATGATCCTATGTTACTGTTAATCTTTTAATTAATATTAAACATACAATCAATTTTATCAGCCTTGTCTTGTACTTCTTATGTAAGAATTTAATTCTTCAACATCTGACTGATTTTTTTTCTTTCTACTCTCACTTTGCAGTTGTCAGCATACTTACACACTTACAACTTGGAGGCAAAGGAAAACCTGAAAAAAAAGCATGTTGAATAGCACTTGCCCCAAGACAAAACTCTGAGGTTCTTTCCTATTGGTACTTATCCATGGCAATTGCAAATCCTCTAACATTACACTTTGCTCACAATTAGATAACCAGTTCTTTATCAATGTAATAATGTAAATATTAACCCTTACAGACGTGAAACTATGTACTCATGTTGCAAGGTGTCAAATGTTTTTGTTTTTTCAAGGTATACTTCAATGCATCAAAGTTTACATCCTTTTGTAAAATAATATTTTATAAGTCAGTGTATTTTCTCTTCATAAAACCATATTGTGTATTATCTAAATTAGGACTATACATTAAATTTAATTTTTCTCTAAATGAATTAAAATAAAATAAAATGAAATAAAATAATTAAAGCTCCTAAATGCATTGGTCCCCTCAAATTATCCGGGTCTATATCATAACATCAAAGTTCTCTAACATCGAATATTATTATATCGAACCCTAAACACCGAAGTGTGAAAACATTGAAGAGTCAGAATAGCAATTGTTTTCCCAGGGAAAAATTTGCTATTCTGAGAAACATACACACAGCACAAACATACACAAAAAAACAGCCATCCACACACGTACACTTAAAATCCTACACCTAAACTAAACTTTACATACAGTACTAGCTATCCACTTACCTTAACCCAACCCTAACCCTAAGGTCCATCACTATCGCACACTCACCTCACCCACGCCCTAACCCTAATTCATCTAACCTGCCTCCTAACCCTAACCTACACACAATTGCGCACTTACCTGAACCCGCACCCTAACACTAACGTCCCCACAACCGCACACTTACCTGACCTGCTCCCTAACCCTAACTCACCTAACTCACCCCCTAACCCTAACCTACACACAATCGCACACTTACCTGTACCCGACCCATAACGCGCCAACATATCGAATGCTGAAAACAGCAAAGCCACAGCAACGGCCCACCGAATTCTTTACCTGGGAAAGAAATCGATGTCCTGCACCTTCGCTGTTTTCAGCGTTCGACATTACGGTTCGATATTATAACATTCGATGTTAGAGAACTTCGATGTTATAATATAGACCCAAATTATCCATGGTTGGATCCCGGTTATTCTCACTAGGGGTAATATATAATTATTAACCATGGGATGGGTAATAGCAGTCTTGAACCAAAAGGAATATATTAAGTCAAGCACCAAAAGGGAAATTGGCTAGGCTTACAATGGCCCACAAGGGCAGCTAGCCTAGTACTTACATATGAATCTATAAAATACAGCATTCAAAGCATTTACCTGTTATGGAGGAAAGACTAATTGGTATATAATTTGTTCTGTCATGTTTGGTACCTCCTTTAAAAATTGGAACAATATAAGATATTTTACAGTCCTGAGAAACAGTTTCATTCTTCAACAAAATGTTGTTAAATAGACTCACGATGGAGTTACTATACTCTCTTGTGTGTTATTTTTAAATTCATCTGACATATTATCTGGTACCATGGAACTTTTTTTTTACTTTGCTCATAACTTTTAACATATCATTTTTGTGTATATATATATATATATATATATATATATATATATATATATATATATATAAAGGGCATCATGTTTAGTATAATTACGAGTCATAATAGAAAGCTGAGTGAAATATCCATTAACAATTCCAGCCAGTAGTTGTTTATTCTCAACTAATATACCTTTGTTGCTAAATAATCGAACAGATGTACATGATTTTAACTGAGATTATATAATTATCAAAACACTTCTTGCTGTGTTTTATATTTAAAAGTGAAATTTTCTACCTCTTGTTTCTTTACATATAGTGCCATTTTCAGTTCTTCAGTAACTATTTAACCTCTTCTTATAAATTTTAGTTCTACTCATTTGAAATTTGAGATGTAATTTTCTTTTCTTTCTCCATAATCTGGTCAGTTGCTTATCCCTTTTATTTATTTATTTTTTAATTTGGTTATTCTTCAAATGTTTACCACAGATTTCCTTTGATTCATTCTAGACATTTCCATTAGTGTTTATTGCAGGAAGTGCATTCCAATCAAAACTGAATATCTCATCCATTAACTTAATTCTATCTAACCTATTCATGTTGTAGTAAGTGTTGCCCTTTTAGTCAAGATGTAAGTAACACTAACATCAAAAGCAATACTGTCTTGATCAGAATTTCTAAGAAGAGCTGCTACATTCACATTGTGTACAATACATTTATTACTAGTTAAAACTAAATCAAAAGTTTCCAATTTCCTTGTGGGACAGTATACAATATAATATTCAATATCACCACAAATTGAAACTTCAGAACCTTCAAACCACAACAGCTCACAGCTCTAAATCAGGTGACACAAAAGGAGTTGCAAATAAATGCCAAACATTATTGGTAATGGTTAAGCGCTTTCTTCTCCTTCAAGAGACTTCATCAGAACAAATTTCATTACAAACCCAGCCCTTAAATACCCTTGTTTAATGATGTCACATGAATCACTTAATTACACCTTAAAAACACACTACATAATTTATCAAAAAATAAGTAAGTAAATACATAAATGATTGAAACTCACTCATATTGTTTTTAACTAACATTGTAAAACATTTTAAAACATTTAAAGCATTTAAAACATTAAAACACATCTCATATTTATTTTAATTGTGCCTTATAGGACACTTCAAACCATCTAGCCCATACTATGTTTTGATTTTAAAATATATGCAATATTAACTGCCTCATTTAATCCAGGAAATTGAGTGGCATCCAACCTTAACTGCCATCTCAATTCACTTGCATCCAAGTGCAAGTCTACTATTTTACCCTGAGGGTCCTTTACTATATGATCAATAGCCAAAAACTTAAAAGAGTGTGTCCCATTGTCTTTAATATGTCTAAATAAAGCGTTAGTTTTTTTTTTCTTTTCTTTATGTCATAAAGATGTTCACTGATGTTTACACAATGTTTTACGATGTTAGTTAAACACAATATGAGTGAGTTTCAATCATTTATTTATTTACTTACTTATTTTTTGATAAATTATGAGTGTGTTTTTAAGGTATAATTAAGTGATTCATGTGACATCATTAAGCAAGGGTATTTAAGGGCTGGGTTTGTAATGAAATTTGTTCTGATGAAGTCTCTTGAAGGAGAAGAAAGCACTTAAACGTTACCAATAAAGTTTGGCATTTATTTGCAACTCCTTTTGTCTCACCTGATTTGGAGCTGTGAGCTGTTGTGGTTTGAAGGTTATAATATCCAATATGCTCAAAAAGAATGATTCAAAATTATTACATGATTTACAAAGGGTAATTGAAATCTTCCAACAATAATGAGGATACTTTGCTCAAATGTTCCTCAGATATTGTGTCTGCTTTGGTAGTATAGAGGGATAAACCCCTGACTACGGCCTGGCAACATGGGTTTGATTATTGTCTTGAGTGACTGATGGAGCAGTAGGGAGAGATGGATGTTACCATTTGGGGGGATAGGTGGTGATATGGGCATCTCCTGTGACATTCTCTGGTGGAGTCTGGGGGCATTGTGTAGTAGAAGGCATGATCTAAAGATGTGGAGGGTGGGCAGACATGGCTGAGCTGCTGAGGTGGTGGGATAATATGATGAAGCACCCCCCCCCATTGCATGCCTGCCCCATGGATATAACCATTTCCACCGAAGGAAGAGTTTTGGGTAGGTTATCGAAAATCCTTGCTTGATAATTGACTATGTGACCCCCCCCCCTGGACATCTTTAACATCCACTCTGACCTCTCAGAAAAAATGTTCAGCTGGTAGACCCAGTGAAGTTTGAATGAAGGTAAGGAGACCAAAAAAACAAAAAATAAACAAAAATGTTTCTCAAATGGACTTCACATATATGAAATCCTACATTCAGTAATAAATTGACAGAATCTCCATAGAGTTGTTTTTCACTCTTACATATAAAATTTCTTAATCTCCACTTTTGCTTTTTAAGATATAATATATGGACTCAGTGGCCTCATGTACCAACAAAATAACCCTACCCCTTCCTCTGTCAGTTCTTGTCTTCTCATATTTCTTACATCATTGAAAAGTTAGGTTAGTTACATTATCTGTTCCATTTATAGCTACTACTTTTATCTTGTCTTGTTTTATAATAAATTCCAGTTCACCTTTTTTAGTCTGTAGACTTTCAGCATTTGTATAGAAAACAACTTACTTTTTTATCACATAATTTTTAATCTCCCCAGAACCAAAGTTGCTATATTTAAAAAAAAATTTCATTTTTTTTAATGTTTAATAATACCATGCTTCCTGTATTACATAAATATAGTGGATACCATCCAAACAATTCTTTATCAAACACAATTTCCTCCCAAATTGTTATAATCTGAAATCCTTTAAGATAACCTTACCACCTTAGCCAAGCATTAAATAATTTTGCTTTAGTAAAGGCTTAATCTGAAAAAAGTGGGGTTGGAGATATTTCATAAAATAGATACTAATACCTTTGATTTTCTACATAACTCTTGAATCTTAGTAACTGCTTCCTTCACATATTCCAGTGGAACTCGAAAATAATTTGTTCTAGCCACAATCATCAGTAGTTTTTATTTATTCTTAGTAAGTTTCAAACACATTAATGCAATTTCTTTTAATTCCACTCCCCTAGATAAGACCATAAATGAGTATTTGTTCAGTCTAATCATCAGTTCACTTGCTTAGTAAGATGTGAATCCCCCCTCCAAAATACAAAAAACAAAGAAAAAAAGAAAGAAACAAACAAACAAAAAACAAAGAATTCAATGTTTTAATTGTTTTTCACATATCAATTTACTGCTATGTTTTATTGGCCAGAAATGTATAGCATATCACCTTATCCTGCAGAACTAGGATTTCCTGTAACTCCAGTACATCTGTTTTCCATTTTTCATATTTTTATTAATATCTGTCTACCTCCACATTATCACCCATAGTAGGTGAAGGTAGGTTCTGTAATACTATCTTTAATTACTTAAATTGTGTTCTCACAAATATCCATTACAGTCTTATGCTTCCTGTTTGCTTTTTCTCTTTCCTCATCTTTTGAAATATTTATTTTCCTTTTCCTTTCACCTTAGACTTAATTTGAACTGCATAACTTGAACTATCATCATTTTTAACTAGTCTTTGTGTAACAACATTTCCTTCAGATCCATCTAAATTAATACACTGTACCAGATTAATTTCACTGCCTACATCTCCACCTTCATCCTTTCCTTCCTTATGTTTATTAATTATAATCACTTCTGGAAAAATATCAGCATTGTGTTTATCATGTACTACATTATTTGAATTAATTGATTTGTTATTTAGTTTTTTCTTCTAAATCCATTTTCATTAAATTAGAGTCTTTTCCTTGGATTTAATAGCTATCTTCCTCTTCCTTTTGTTATACAGAGTACCCACAGACTGGTAAAATGGTTTTGTACAATAAATACTCTTCTTTGTTGAAAAGTATTTTGGTCTTTCATGGCTTACTGCTTGAATGATACCATTCTTGAGAGTGCGGCATACGAATTATTTGAGGCAATGTCATTTACTTCTGTGCATACCTCTCAACCTCTTAGACAAACTCATAAATAATGGAGGGAGAAAGTCCCAGAAATAAGGACCATTTTTAAATATGGCTCTTACAAACTTGGAAAGTTGACAGAATAACAGGTTTTGCATTACTTTTCTGAAGGGTATGAAGTTTGAAATTCAAATGTCATTAACTTCTGAGTTCAATCCGAAATTAATTGCCAAGGATTTGAAATTAAAATCAAAAATTTATGAGGAAAAAGCCAAAATACACGTCTAAAATCTGGACATTCTATGAAAATCTGGACAGTTGAGAGGTGTGCTTCTGTGTCATCTTTTGTTACAAATTCAGCATTATTTTGAGACAATGTCTCTTCTTTTGCTGCGATAGTAATAGTTGAGAATTCAAGTAATCTTTAATCTTCCTCTGCCACTGAGTGTGATTCAAAATTCCTTTGCCCATTCTCTTGTACACTCCTCTATTGTCTTCATTGTTCTCTTGTATTGACAAGAACTACATGTTGTGTTATCAAGTTTCACTCGAATGATAGCCTACTCTTAAAAAAGTTTTGCAGATTGCAAGTGTTTTTAAAAACCCTTGAGTTAGCATATATTTACTAGAAATTCAATCTTAAAATAAGGGTATGAAACTAAAATTTCAATAAAATAATTACCTAAAATATTACTCTAAATAACAGTTATCCTACAAATATCTAATAGTGTATACAGCACTAGAGTACTATATAGTTATTCATCCTAACAAAGTATTAAAACCTAATTATAGAATTAATGCAATCCAAATAAAATATAACTCAAAAATTACACTGCACACTGCACAATAACTTCTGGATTTGTTTATAAAACTACATTAGAGGCAGAATGATTACAGAGTGAAAATTCTAATAATGTTAAGTATTATACTCAAATTGATAATGTTTATATGATATACAGTGTTTGTAGTGAGGCTAGTCACCAACCCATATAATTACATAAACATTCTCTAACTCCTCATACTAGAATAAGATCTTTTGTATTTAAAAAAATATATATCTCCCAAAAACGTAAGTATCAGTGAAAGTAAAACAGTATAAAAGAGCAGAGGTTTTCCAAAAATAAAAGTACAAACTTACCACAATAGATTATACTAGCAGCAGGGAAATGTGCTAGTAGAGGTCAGGTCTATGTCGCTATTTGTCAGGGTTGTGGTAATTTTTGTTTAGGTAAAACAGAGACACCACTACGTAACCAGATTTGCGAGCATATGTATGCTATTGATCACAAGAATGCCAATAATGCACTGTACAAGCACACCCTTCTTTGCCCCCATTATAAGAAATTCTTATTTGGGATAATCCAATATCTTCTGTCTTCTCCCATTAAGGGTCACCACAGGAGATCACTGGTCTGCTGATTGATTGGCAGTGGAGTTTTACGGTGTCGATGGAGTTAGTAAAAAGAGAATATAGGGGTGGCTTTTGGGAGAAGAAAACAGAGAGAAGTGAATTGCAGTGGCAATTAAAATTAAATGTCACAATATTCCCTAGCATTGATGACAACATTTCAATAGTGTCCATTTAAAAAAAGAAAGCCCTTGAGTTCTAAACATAAAATGTGTAGAGATTTTTTTTAACATGCCTTTTAACATGTACTTTATTAATGCACTTTTAGACACTGTTGTTCATTACTATAAGGAGATTTTGTATTTTTACATTGTATGAAGGAGTTTTTATGCATGTGTGTACCTTCCGTGGAAGGTTGGGCGCCAGGCTGGCAACTCAACACCGTAAAACTCTACTACCAATCATGAGCGGACAGGTGATCCACTGTGGTGACCCCTAACCAGGAAAAGCCAAAAGAAGAAGAAGAAGAAGAAGATGAAGGAGTTTTTTTTCAGTAAAAGAAACTTTTAAAAGAAGTAGCACATGACCATTACTGTTGGTTATATAATGAGTGTCTTAATTGATTTGTAATGGTTCTGTAGAAGTCCCAAGTGAATAGGGATGAAAGAGCTTGACCGACTGTTTTGTTTTATGTTTTACAATAAAGACATACTGAATTAAGCTACAGCTTGCTTGTTTGAATTGCCACTGGCAGAGGTACCACCATGTGAACTTTTTTGTTTTTCCATTCACAAAGATCAGTAGTACATCTTTGTGTCGTGTGTCGTGTGCCGTGTGCATGCACACTACCTCTCAGCTAGTGACTGCTGTCAAGCCAAGCAGTTTAAATGGCCTGTGGAGTAGGAAATTAGATGTTAAAACCACCAACCCTCAGGGAGAAAGAAGCACTGCCTCCTAAACATTCCCCCTGTTGCCATACAAACAGAAACGAGTACAAACATACTACAAACAACTCTTCCCTCAGTGCTGCATAGAAAATCCTTCAGTCAAGTAAAAATTGTAAACAGAAACCACTTGTAATCCAAGCTTTTTAAATGTTCTTTGAGAAGGGAATTCAGTTGTAAAAGACAATACCTCCTCAGGAAGAAATAAGCTCTGCCTCTTAAAGACTCCCCCTGTTGTACTTGTAATACAATCAAAAACAAGTGCAAACACTTACTACCAACAGTTGTTACCTCAGTGGTTCACAGAAAATTCTCCAGTCAAAACTGAAAAACATTCTATGTGAGGGAATACTATTATTTCTGCATGGTGTAGCCTTAACTGTGTGCGAGTACACAACATGGCTCCTTTGTTCTTCAAATGCAGTCAGATCTCACTGCGCCACCTGTTTGACAGAACTGGTATTGCAGGCATTGTATTTTGACCTAGAGAAGAACAAGGATGCAGTGACTACTGTTGCTGGCTTACAACACTTGGCTCTCAAGTTTAGTTTCTGGTGGGGTACCTTCTCTGCAGAAACTCTCTGTCAATTTGTGGATATCCTCTGGGTGCTTTGGTACCTCATAGGTTTGAAAGAAATGTAGACAACTGAATTTTCTTCTTCTTTCAGCTTTTCCATGTTAGGGGTCACCACAGCAGATCACCTATCTGCTCATGATTGGCAGTGGAGTTTTATGATGTCAAGTTGCCAGCTTGGCACCCAACCTTCCACAGAAGGCACACACATGCATGTACTCATGCCTAGGGCCAATTTAGAGTGTCCAATCAACCTACAGCATGTCTTAGGGATGTGGGAGGAAACCGGAGCACCCAGAGGGAACCCATGCAACCACATGGAGGACATGCAGACTCCGCACAGGAGGCACCCCAGCCAAGGATCGAAATGGAGAACCTCTTGCTGTGAGATGGCAACACTAACAGCTGCACCACCACGGCTGCCCATGTAGGCAACTGAATTTATGATCCTCAAAACTTCCTATATATATGTCTGTGTGTGTGCATTTTGTGTGTGTGCACACGTCTGTGCCTTTGTCTGCGTGTGGTATGCATGTGCATGCGTATGTATCCTATTACTGCTTTTTTATCATACATCTGTTGGCTGCTGGGATATGTTTAAGCTTCTCTGCAACACTAAAATAGTAAAATGCAAGTATTAGAAAATGAATAAAAGAAAAACTTGTGTGCATACATTCAGAGTGAAAACTAGTCCCTTCAAGGGAAACAAATGATGTGAAAAGCAGTATATGGGCAATTCCTAATGCTGATACAGAAGTATTTTATAATAATTTCATTGATGCTATTTCAATTTGTCCAATTATAACTCATTGTCAGAGTTCTCTTTGGGGTACTGACACTAGCATTAGACTTTGAGGAATCAGTGAGAGGCCTTGTTTGTACAGCAGACAGTGGCATGCTACCGCTATCCACAATTCACTCCATTTGTCTCTAATGCATGACCTCTTTAGTGTACTAACCCCGACCTTCCCTACCACCTACCTCTTCATGTCATGTATGATTCACTTTTTTGTTACTGATGTGATATGCTAAACAGCTCTCCTCCACCTTGTAGTGCAGCTAACCCCTCACCTAATTCTTTCTGAGATACCAATTTCACTTTTCACCCATGTCTATTTCAGTGCATATGTGTAAAGTAACCTTTCACCTTACTCCTGGCAAAACTGAATGACAACACTATTTTATATCATAGACAGCCAATTTTAGGTCGATTTCTCAATCATAAATGCAATCATCTACCCTATATAAAATACAAAACCCCTGGATTACCAGCATCATGGTCATTAATGTCTACCTATCTAAATGAATTATCATAATGATCTAACGATGTGATAAGAATGAAGTCAAAAGTATCATCTGATCAGTTACTTAGTAACACAAATTAAAGGCACTTCATGGACTCTGCTCAGATGATGAGATAAGAAATTGTTTATTAGTGCAGAGATCTGCAACTTCATCACTCAGCCTGAATCTGCTTCCCTTTACACAGACAGCTGAAAACAAAGGAGTCGGTTCATATTCACCTCATCATGGCATTCACTGGGAAATATGAGATGGAATCTCAGGAGAACTTCGAGCGGTTTATGAAAATTATTGGTAAGCCTATTGCTAGACAAAGAGAAAGCAGGTAGAAGCTGTTTGCAGAAAGCTAGGACAAAAAATGTTTTAAGTCTAATTTTACTGACATGCTTTTATAATGTATAATATTTATATAACAGAATCAATATGTCATCTGAGAAAAAAGTGGAAGGAGAAATGTAGATGTTGCTCACTGCCTACTGCTTAATATGAAGGATGACAAAAGGCAGCTTAGAAACTTAACAACCAACCACACTGAGTATAGAGCAGAGGGCAAGAGCTGTGGGCATCTGATCCATTGGCACGGGCATCTATGTACTTTATCACTAATGCAGGCTATTTGAGAGCTATGCAGTGTTATCCATCTTGTTAGTTATCTCATGTGGTGATAGTCACTAATTTCTTTATCACCTCAGTTAAGTCTGATGCTGGCTTATGAAAGTGCTTCTCATAAGATAACTATGTCCATCTTAACCTGTCACAACTTTTACAAGTGTTATAGGGGAAGAAGATGAGAAGACTAGTAAGGATGCAGCATTGCATGTTTCAAAATAATAACGGCAATGGTTGTAAATGCACACTGTGCATAATAATAGAGTTGCAGCTGGTATGTTAGTGCTTTGGTTTCTTTAATAATAATAACTGAAAAGGTAAAATTATTGCATTTGTAATTTCTGATAGAGACATTATGGATTTATGTAAGACTTTATTGGTATGGCACTCTTTCATAAATAGTATTTCTGATACCAACATGGTGGATTTATGTAAGACTTTATTGGTATGGCACTCTTTCATAAATAGTGTTTCTGATACCAACATGGTGGATTTATGTAATACTTTATTGGTATGGA
Organism: Protopterus annectens; assembly: GCF_019279795.1. NCBI lineage: Eukaryota > Metazoa > Chordata > Ceratodontiformes > Protopteridae > Protopterus > Protopterus annectens. The sequence continues at coordinate 36,377,206 of NC_056744.1, read as the reverse complement.
ACTCTTTCATAAATAGTGTTTCTGATACCAACATGGTGGATTTATGTAAGACTGTGTTGGTATGGCACTCTTTCATAAATAGTGTTTCTGATACCAACATGGTGGATTTATGTAATACTTTATTGGTATGGCACTCTTTCATAAATAGTGTTTCTGATACCAACATGGTGGATTTATGTAATACTTTATTGGTATGGAACTCTTTCATAAATAGTGTTTCTGATACCAACATGGTGGATTTATGTAAGACTGTGTTGGTATGGCACTCTTTCATAAATAGTGTTTCTGATACCAACATGGTGGATTTATGTAATACTTTATTGGTATGGCACTCTTTCATAAATAGTGTTTCTGATACCAACATGGTGGATTTATGTAAGACTGTGTTGGTATGGCACTCTTTCATAAATAGTGTTTCTGATACCAACATGGTGGATTTATGTAATACTTTATTGGTATGGCACTCTTTCATAAATAGTGTTTCTGATACCAACATGGTGGATTTATGTAAGACTGTGTTGGTATGGCACTCTTTCATAAATAGTGTTTCTGATACCAACATGGTGGATTTATGTAAGACTGTGTTGGTATGGCACTCTTTCATAAATAGTGTTTCTGATACCAACATGGTGGATTTATGTAATACTTTATTGGTATGGCACTCTTTCATAAATAGTGTTTCTGATACCAACATGGTGGATTTATGTAAGACTGTGTTGGTATGGCACTCTTTCATAAATAGTGTTTCTGATACCAACATGGTGGATTTATGTAATACTTTATTGGTATGGCACTCTTTAATAAATAGTGTTTCTGATACCAACATGGTGGATTTATGTAAGACTGTGTTGGTATGGCACTCTTTCATAAATAGTGTTTCTGATACCAACATGGTGGATTTATGTAAGACTTTATTGGTATGGTATTCTTTCATAAATAGCATTTCTGATACCAACATGGTGGATTTATGTAAGACTTTATTGTTATGGCACTCTTTCATAAATAGCATTTCTGATACCAACATGGTGGATTTATGCAATACTTTATTGGTATGGCACTTTTTAATAAATAGTGTTTCTGATACCAACATGGTGGATTTATGTAAGACTGTGTTGGTATGGCACTCTTTCATAAATAGTGTTTCTGATACCAACATGGTGGATTTATGTAAGACTTTATTGGTATGGTATTCTTTCATAAATAACATTTCTGATACCAACGTGGTGGATTTATGTAAAACTTTATTGGTATGGCACTCTTTCATAAATAGTGTTTCTGATACCAACATGGTGGATTTATGTAATACTTTATTGGTATGGCACTCTTTCATAAATAGTGTTTCTGATACCAACATGGTGGATTTATGTAAGACTTTATTGGTATGGCACTCTTTCATAAATAGTGTTTTTGATACCAACATGGTGGATTTATGTAATACTTTATTGGTATGGCATTCTTTCATAAATAGTGTTTCTGATACCAACATGGTGGATTTATGTAATACTTTATTGGTATGGCACTCTTTAATAAATAGTGTTTCTGATACCAACATGGTGGATTTATGTAAGACTGTGTTGGTATGGCACTCTTTCATAAATAGTGTTTCTGATACCAACATGGTGGATTTATGTAAGACTTTATTGGTGTTGCACTCTTTCATAAACAGTGTTTCTGATACCAACATGGTGGATTTATGTAAGACTTTATTGGTATGGTATTCTTTCATAAATAACATTTCTGATACCAACGTGGTGGATTTATGTAAAACTTTATTGGTATGACACTCTTTCATAAATAGTGTTTTTGATACCAACATGGTGAATTTATGTAAGACTTTATTGGTATGGCACTCTTTCATAAATAGTGTTTCTGATACCAACATTGTGGATTTATGTAAGACTTTATTGGTGTGGCACTCTTTCATAAATAGTGTTTTTGATACCAACATGGTGGATTTATATAAGACTTTATTGGTATGGCACTCTTTCATAATGAGCGTTTCTGATACCAACATGGTGGATTTATGTAAGACTGTATTGGTATGGCACTCTTTCATAAATAGTGTTTCTGATACCAACATTGTGGATTTATATAAGACTTTATTGGTATGGCACGCTTTCATAAATAGTGTTTCTGATACCAACATGGTGGATTTATGTAAGACTGTATTGGTATGGCACTCTTTCATAAATAGTGTTTCTGATACCAACATTGTGGATTTATGTAAGACTTTATTGGTGTGGCACTCTTTCATAAATAGTGTTTTTGATACCAACATGGTGGATTTATATAAGACTTTATTGGTATGGCACGCTTTCATAAATAGTGTTTCTGATACCAACATTGTGGATTTATGTAAGACTGTATTGGTATGGCACTCTTTCATAAATAGTGTTTTTGATACCAACATGGTGGATTTATATAAGACTTTATTGGTATGGCACTCTTTAATAAATAGTGTTTCTGATACCAACATGGTGGATTTATGTAAGACTTTATTGGTATGACACCCTTTCATAAATAGTGTTTCTGATACCAACATGGTGGATTTATATAAGACTTTATTGGTATGGTATTCTTTCATAAATAGTGTTTTTGGTACCAACATGGTGGATTTATATAAGACTTTATTGGTATGGCACTCTTTCATAAATAGTGTTTCTGATACCAACATGGTGGTTTTATATAAGACTTTATTGGTATGGTATGGTATTCTTTCATAAATAGTGTTTTTGGTACCAACATGGTGGATTTATATAAGACTTTATTGGTATGGCACGCTTTCATAAATAGTGTTTCTGATACCAACATTGTGGATTTATGTAAGACTGTATTGGTATGGCACTCTTTCATAAATAGTGTTTCTGATACCAACATGGTGGATTAATATAAGACTTTATTGGTATGGCACTCTTTAATAAATAGTGTTTCTGATACCAACATGGTGGATTTATATAAGACTTTATTGGTATGGTATTCTTTCATAAATAGTGTTTTTGGTACCAACATGGTGGATTTATATAAGACTTTATTGGTATGGCACTCTTTCATAAATAGTGTTTTTGGTACCAACATGGTGGATTTATATAAGACTTTATTGGTATGGCACTCTTTCATAAATAGTGTTTTTGATACCAACATGGTGGATTTATATAAGACTTTATTGGTATGGCACTCTTTCATAAATAGTGTTTTTGATACCAACATGGTGGATTTATATAAGACTTTATTGGTATGGCACGCTTTCATAAATAGTGTTTTTGATACCAACATGGTGGATTTATATAAGACTTTATTGGTATGGCATTCTTTCATAAATAGTGTTTTTGATACCAACATGGTGGATTTATATAAGACTTTATTGGTATGGCACTCTTTCATAAATAGTGTTTTTGATACCAACATGGTGGATTTATATAAGACTTTATTGGTATGGCACGCTTTCATAAATAGTGTTTTTGATACCAACATGGTGGATTTATATAAGACTTTATTGGTATGGCACGCTTTCATAAATAGTGTTTTTGATACCAACATGGTGGATTTATATAAGACTTTATTGGTATGGCACTCTTTCATAAATAGTGTTTCTGATACCAACATGGTGGATTTATGTAAGACTGTGTTGGTATGGCACTCTTTAATAAATAGTGTTTCTGATACCAACATGGTGGATTTATGTAAGACTTTATTGGTGTGGCACGCTTTAATAAATAGTGTTTCTGATACCAACATGGTGGATTTATGTAAGACTTTATTGGTATGGCACTCTTTCATAAATAGTGTTTCTTTGATTCCAGCAGCTAAACCGCTTCCAGCTTCCTTCCTTCCTTTATCCTCCAATACCAGAAGAAGCAGATTAATGAAATTGCTTCTGGGGACACCACCTCATGGTGATTGCAGAGGTCTAAAACTTGGTCAGGAAAGTGAACCTCTGCTTGTATGGATGAGTTGAGGACAGAATTTTTGAAGTATCAGCAAAAAATAAACAATAAGCAGTGAGAGAGTGGCAGTGGTACAGAGAAGGAGATTTCTAGACATACCCCCCCCCCCCAAAAAAAAAATGTACAAATCCTTATCTTTAGCACTTTTTTGGTCATTTTCCTCCTGTTTTCTGTCACTGATTACTTTCTCTGTTGTCTAGGAAGGGATCATTATTCTGAGAGCCATCAGAGTTTTCATACTCAGTCCCAGTCTCTCCTTGCTCCCATGGCTGCTGTTCTAGACCTTGCTGCTGAAGTGGAGATCACAATGTTGGGCCTATGTGACAAGCATGTGTTTCCACATGGTAGCCATTTCTATAGCATAAAGCATTGCTTGGTGATCCTTGTATGTAAAGAGCCATTGCTTAGCTTGTGCAGTCTCCTAGCTACCTCAGCATGCCATGTTAAGCTGTTACACAGCCTCCCTCCAACCTAGGAGAAGTGAGGCTGTATCAGCTGCTCCTTTCCTTCCTCCTTGAGCAGCACCTCTGGCACTATCAGTCCTGGGTCACATGATTCAGTCAGAATGTCATCCCCCTGTGCTACTAAGCTCTAGTATTTCAAAAAGGTACTTTGCCAAACCTTGGGATTAACTGTTACACCCATATTTGTAGATAACATATGCCATGCCACAAGCTTTATTATGTCAAGATGTACCTTATCGATCAGGTAAGGCACATCAGATGGACAATGGGTGATGTATTGAATTGCATAAAAGCAATGCAATACTTCTTTGGTAAAAATGGAATTAGAAAATGGTCTTAAACATAAAAAAACCCCATTGCACACACAAAATTTCAAAGCAGTACTTTAATGTACAAAGAGATCCCACAGGAAAACAAGATCATAGACTTGCTGCATTTAATCCATGCACCGTCAGTAAAAACATTGTTTTGAAAAAGTTTTTATTATATTTTAACTAAACAAATTGATCATGACAATAATTGTATTTAGAAATTTGTGAGCATAAAAAAAAGAACAATATAAACAAGAACAAACAAGAACAACTATTTACGAGAGCGTCTACTAAAAGGTAAAAACATTTCTGAAAGCTGCTTTTGTTTTCCCATTGCTAAGTGTGGAACAACAGCAAGCATTTAATGAGGTTCAGGAGTGACTGTGGGCAATATTACAAATGGCATGCCGTTTATAAAAGGATTCATAGTAAACTACCATGTTTTTCACAAGAAGTTAAGTGAGTGGTGTGACAGTGCATAAACAGATGATTTACATATGCTTTACACTAACTTATTGGCTCCACGAGTTAAATAACCACAGGGTCTTCAAGCAGCATAGTACGTTACAAAAGCAAATGTTCCAGTCTGCACCTGCACATGTGACACTGTTAACAGCGTGGACTAGCACTGACACTGTGGCAGCAATCAGTTAAAAATACTTTTAGTTTTCTACTGTCAATACTGTCTAAATAGAAATTGTTGTTGTTGGGGTTATGGAAATGTAGCACATTTTTCTTTAAGGTCTCTGTGATTTCTGAAAGCGTGTGTGTGTGTGTGTGTGTGTGTGTGTGTGTGTGTGTGTGTGTGTGTGTGTGTGTGCGTGTGTGCGTGTGTGTGTGTGGTGTGAAATTTATGAATTGTTATATAACTTTTATATTTCGGATATAAAATATTTCCTCCAGTAACAATTACATATCCTGCACAAACTTTCAGAAATTATGCAGAGGAATTATTTTTCATCAAAAATATAAACAATATACTGTAACCAATGATAAAACAAATGACAAACAACGTAACAGACAGCCCGTTTTCATCATGCGGTAATGCTGTCCAAGATGAATCTTACAATGAAATAACAGATCTCCCAAACAGGAAGGCCTCACAACATATATGGAAGAGGTTCATTATTTCTCTGTAACACCCACCCTATCTGGCATTATTGCTTGTCTTAATCCAAATAAACACAAATAACCATAATTCGTAGGCAGCCTCACTGGTGTAACCCCCCCCCCATTTCTTTTGTCTGCTAATCCGCTGTGTAAAACTACATGCCATAAATCCATCATAAAATGAAACAGCCCATCCTACCTGACTTAGAGATATTAGGTTATGTTATCCTTACAGAACAGTGCTGGGGTCAACTAGTGAAACAAGTTGTGCCTGGTCTGCTTGATCTAGTTGACCTTGATAAGCACCGGAGAAAGCATTCTGTATTAGACTATGCATATATGTTTTGGTAATTGGAGAAGGAATATTCTGTTACTAAAGTAATGACTCAAATAAAAGTAGGCACGTGTTTCAGACTACAACAGCTATTGCAAGGGCTGCAGTCTTATCGCTCTTATTCCATATACAAGAGATTAGTCTCACACAGTGACATGAACAAGGACTACAGCATGGAAGTGAAAGATGTTATTTTCTCAGGTGTTGTGATGGCAGCTATAACCATTCTAGTGCTTTCCGTGTTCGATTATTAAACATTGCATTGCCATTACAAGTTTCTGCAAGATGCTTGTATGCGGAAGTGATGAAGTCATATGCTTGTGATACAGGACAGAGTTTGATAGTCATCTGTCAGAGCTGATATCTGCAGTCAGTACTCCCTTTGGTTCAATGGAACATAGAAGATAATTTGATTGCAAAATTTGCACATATGAAAGGCAGTGTATTAGTAGCTCAGTGGTGTGGGTGTATGCAAGAAAAAAGCATGAAAGCATAACTTAAAAACAACAAAAATAAAAATGCACACTATTTTCATAGGTTCATAAATTAGCATTAGGCTAACTACTCTTTTGGGTCATTTTAAGCCTAGCCAATTACACCATGTAAGAATCAAACCCTGCACCTTATCTCTGCAAGGCAAATACCTTAGCTATCATGTTAACCACTCACTCGCTCAAAGACACACCTACTCCCCGTCAGGGAATTGAATCTTGGTCTCCAGAATTCTGACCCATTATACTGTATTTTTTTTCTTTCCTTATGTGCTGTTCCTCACTGAAGTTGCTGACTACTAAGCTTCTCCTTATCACTCATGCTCATTTGTTGTGTCACCTTTCATTTTACGTATTTACTAGTGAAGGTGACAGCTGTCTGGGGGAAACCATCACAGAAGGAACTTCAGCAAAGGACTATCCCCTTGCTGGTATTCTAGCAATGAGGGTAAATATATCAAGCTGTTCCTCTACTATGGGAGAGGGGAGATAAATGACCAACGAAAACTCAAGGCTACAATGCCCTCCTCAGTATGGGTCAATACACCAGTGACCGGTGAAGAAATGACTTAGTGGCCAAATACCCACCAATAAGACTGCCTCTACATAATGCCACACATCATCTAACAGAGTCTGGTATTGAATGCACCCAGACTACATCCTACCTCCCTCCCTTGTAGGCATGTCTGGTCTCACCTACTAACTCTGTCAAGTGCTCAAACTACTAATCAATCTCAGGTCACCTGAGATTTAATCTGGGATTTATCCCTCTATGCCAGTCCACCACACTGTCTTAGTAACTAGGTAAAATAATGATTTTATAATTATTTCATGGTTCTTAGTTTTTTAATTAACTTATTTTCTGCTTCTTCATTGTTCACTGCGTTGTCTTCTGAAATAACATGCTCCATCTTCCCATAGTTTTCTGCCATATCTAATGGTTGCAGGAACTCCTATATGACTGCAGGGTGATGGTTTGGTATGTAGGACTGACTGAATATGTGGCACAACAGGCTAAGAATCTCTGTGCTCTGCCTTGAAATTTCTGATCTCACTATATAGTGTTTGTGTGAAAACCTATATACCCCCAGTGTACATTTATGAGTATCTACCCTTGTCTGAGCTTCACAGCAGACAGCAGGTCCATGGTTCTGGTACAAGTAACATGTCCCTTGGTCCTGGATATAGACTTTATGCAAAGGGTCTCATCAATCCTTTTAACAGCACAGGTGAGCTAAGCCCAGGATAATGATAGTGAACTAAGCGGATTCTCACTCCAAGACAGGATGTTTACTTGAGTACATCAGAAGCTAATCCTCTAAATACTTTTGTTGCATAGTGCCATCACCAGAAGAGTCATAAATAATTTCATCTTCTTTGTGTTCATTGGCCACTTAACCTAGAAACCCTGCAATTATTTCCATGTGCTGCATGTATTCAGGCATGTATATCTTTAACATACATGAACAAACAGATAATAAAAAGGCTGTCAAGATCTCCAGCTCTTCAATACCTCTGACATCTTGCAGTATCAGTAACTGTGGACCTTTGCAGACCTTAGTGCAAATAATGATTTTTAATGTTTATTAATAGGTAGGGCATTCATGGTAAGGATGTGTGTTAAATACATGGTAGTCTTTCTGTAAATGATTCTTAATTATTAGGTCCACAATACAAAAAAATTATTTTATGCTCTACTTTTTCTTAAATATGTGACCTGATATTGTTATGTTGCAAGAAATGGAACTGCTTGCCAGAATCAAAAAGCTCTCTCAAAGTGTATTGGTGCTGGAGCTGATAACATCTACAAATGTGCTTTAAAAAAAGAACATTTGCTGTTTGCAAAATTCTTTCCTTGGAAAATGGTTTTATGTTATTGAGGTTAACCCTGAAAAAACATAAAAAATTGTAAACAGAGAAGAATTTTTTTTATAAATATTTACATTTCCTTTGATTAGTGTTTTTTCCCCAAGAAAGATGCATGGAACATTGTTAAATACATATGTGTGTTAAAAATTTAGACTTCCACAGAACCCTGAGGTTTTAGGGATTAAACACTTTATCTTCTTTTGCAGACCAAGGCAGACCATCTTATTATAAGATCAATAATAGTAGATGAAGAATGTTTGGATTTGTCTTGCAGGATTGTGCCAAGCAGATAAAGACCTCAGACTATAGCAGCTGTCTCATTATGCATTTTAATATCCTCTGGCTGAAGTACTATAGTGGCAAAGATTCAACATGGTGATTTATTGGCATGATAAGTATTAATATTACAAGTACCTAAATATCAAGTGTTACTATAAAAATGCTGTGCAGTATTAGTGGTTCAGTACCACAGGTACACTTGGAAAAACAGAAGGCCGTGGGTTCTATTCCTACACCAGGCAATGTCACTGCTGTGCATCATGACAAAGGTATTGTGGTGCTGAGGTGATGCAGTTGAGGTATGAAGATAAACCAGATTTTGATTCCCTACTATCCAGCTGCTGAGATTTTTGCAACAGTGGAGGGGTGAGGGAGGGGGTCTAATAAATCATAAGACTGAACAAGGGGAAGAAAGGTTTCAGCTGAGGTTCAAAGAATCACACTGGGGTCAAAATATCATTGATATGAAGTATCCACTGTGAATAGTGGAAATGAAGGCAGCAGAGCAGGAAAACGCTCTGGGGGTGGTAAACATGCCTGAACTAGATCGTGCGCATGGTTTTGTTCTGGTGGATGGATAGGGATGTTTAAATATGCAATCACATGTTCCAAGGTTCAACTGTTGTTTTATTTTGCACTTTTACTTTACTAAATTTACACTTTGGATAGACAGCTCTTTCTTTCTGAGATAGTGATTTTTAAAATATTTATTTATTTATATTGCTTTTATCTTTTTATTTCAGAGGATTAGTTCCTACTTCCCTAGGGTGGGATTTTTTTTAAATGGCATTTTATTATTTTTGAGACAAAGCAATCACATAACAAAGAACACCACAGAAATGTACAATTGAGTAAAACTAATTTGGGAAATACATTCATTTTGACAACTGCAACTTTAGATAAAAGTGAATTTATCTTGTTGTATCTTTTTAGATTTTCTTGAATAACAATCCATGATTTTGCAATGATACCATGAAAGTTTAGTTTGCTATTTTGGTTAAATATTCTCATATAGTTCAATGAAGAGTTTATTTTTATCCCTTCCTGCTTATGTATATGTTAAATTAGTTGTGATTTTGGTTTAAAGGGGACAATATTGAGTTTTATAAGTTTAGTTTATAGTCTGAGAATTCTGCAAACAGAGAATAGAATTTAAAGTATTTGGTATGTCAGAATTTGGAGAGTTAAGATATATATTAAAATCATCATCAAAACCAGTCAGTGGTAGTATTCTGTTTAGTAAATGTGGCATATTATAATATGTCTATTGAATCAATAATAAAAAATAATGGCTCTATATAAAGGTTAAAATAATACTGTGAGAAAGGGAAACCTTGTGTGATACCTTGCAAAATTGGAGATTACAGGCTCCATTTTGTATTTATATTGCTATGATTATTAGGTAAGTTCCTTTTAGTGTTATCACTTTTAAATGTTTAAATGTTATGATTACTTTATTTTGTATTAAATAGTTTTGGTGTAGGAAATATGTATTTTTTCTGTAAAGTATATTTTTTGTGAATTGTCTTGGAACGATTGCTGTGTGCATGCTTTACTATACAGATTGTATTTTACATTTTACAGTATTGTCCAATGTAGTGCTTAGTGTGACGTTTTTGTTGTATTAGTGAGAGACTTTTAGGCAGACTAGTGTGCAGCACCTGAGGTTACTGTTAAGAACAGACAGTGCATAGGCTCCTATGATTAGTGTGAACTAGGCCCTCCCTGTCAATGGTAAGTAGAGTGGTGTTAAATGTTTAATGATGATGGAAGAATATGATGGTGTGGATAGAGGGGTGATAAAATATGTTGGTACTCTAGACCATATTTATGTTTTTTATTAAAAACTGATATGTAATTCTAAGGTTGGAGTAATGTTGTTTTGTCAGTTAAAGATTAACCTAGACAATTTTAATATGTAGCTCTACCACATGGCACCTGTAAACAAAAAGTAGTGAATCTTCCTTCAGTAACATAAATATATTCCGTCTACTACATATAAGGTACAAAATATTGTTCCATGTTCAGTACTAACTTGTTTTCATGTTTAGATGCCCAACATTTCTGCAAACCTATTGCAACAGGTATCTACAGATAATGCCTGCAACTTAGATGCCTTAATGTATAGCATTTCTAAGTCATTGTAGACAGACTTATTTGACACACATGTGCTCCCGTTGCTCCTGTCACCACTTCTATTCATTTTATTTTAGTTTGACTTTCATCTCCTAATACACCAATTTATTCATTTGTTTATTTATTTATTGCATGCAATATTTTTTATAATCAACTAAGTCCGAATTCCTTTTGTCCTCTGTAATGCTACTAGGGCCACAATCCTTAATTCTGCATATTTTTGATTTTTTGCAAATTATATGTGTTTTAAAACATTAAAACAGTAGTCTGATAGCATGTAGTTTCCTGCTCTTGATATTCTACTATTCAGACATTCAAAATGTAAAAAAAAAATTCAGAAATACAGATCAACATTGGTAAAGCAATAGTTTTATATAAATGTAGCCTGTTTAATTTTTACAGTTTCCAGCTTTCTCATTCAGACCTTTCAATATCTTAGCATAGAAATCAAGGACAAAGCCAAGAGGGGCAAAGGCCCCAAATCAGGGACATATTTTAAATATTATTGCTATATACTTAGAAATTATCTGTGATGACAGGTTTTGAATTAGTATGCATTTTCTGAAGGCTGTGAAATCTGAAACACAAGTGTCCATAATAATGAAGTGAGTGCAGTCCTCAATGGTTTCTCACAAAACTACAAATTGTATAAGCAACAGACCAAGTATGTAAGATCATATCAGGGATAGTTGAGAGATATGTTCCCACCATCTTGTTTTCTCTTCTGACCTTGCACATTAATCATATTTGTATGTGTTCTTATAAATTCAAGGTGTTTCGCATTAGGAAATGTTCCTTATATCTATATTTATATCCTTGTCTATATCTATATCTAGATATGTATTCATAGCCATATCCATATGTATATCAATGTTTAAATCTTTCTGTCTGTCTCACTCTCTCTTTGATAATTTGTGTATCAGACTAGTTTTTGTCAGCGAAGCAACATACTAAAATTAGTGGCAGTTTAGTTATACAGGCTAGAAATCAGTCAACGTATACAGTTCCAAATAAGTAAAAATATACATTACACTAAAATATCAAATATCTTATTCATAGATTAAAAGTTACAATGATACTCTAAACAGAAAATCACCCGAGGCTTTTACTTAAAAGACCAGGAAGAGGCCGTGGAACAAGTAAAATGGTAGATAGAAAGATGAGAGAGATAGAGAAATGTAAAGATAGGAATAAAAGAGAGTGAGAGAGAAGTGATGTGTAGTAAGGTAATTAAAAGAAGTACCCAGAATATAGTACTGAAGACAGAATGAGTGATAGAGGATAATACAGGAAATTTTAGACACAGGGAAAGGGTAAGCGAATTGTTAACTAAACAGAAAAACTAAACAAGTTAAATAAATGCAGATTCAAGATCTAGTTCTTATTGGATGTTTTCAGAGTAGGTCCTGAGAATTAAAATTAAGACAGGGATTGCCAGGCAAAGCCTAAATGATACAAGCCCTCTGTAATACCAAGGTTGAAGACAAATAGCCATTTATCAGCAAATTATGTTTTTTAAAATTTGTTTTGGTCCCCCTAGACCTTATCATTACTGGCCCCAGCCCCCAGTGCCTCACTTCCATACAAGGTTTACCATATAATCTCTTATGCCCTAGACTTATTCCAGTTTTGCTAAGCACTGGATGTGGATTCTAAAGGCATCCTGGGGGCTCAGCTCATCTGTGCTTCTAATGGGAGAGTCTTTTTTGATGTACCCTACTCACTCCCCTTCCCTGCCACCCCACACTTGTTGATTATGGCCAAGGACAGCTCCCCTCTTATGCCCAAGCCTTAGAGAGTGTATCAACAGGCGCTCTACCACATAGGAAGGGCAAGACCATTAATTCCCTACCTCTTCATCATTAATCAGAGCTGCTAATCAAACCAAGGTTGGCTGGGCTGTAGTCAGGGCTTATCCCTCTACTCCTTATCAGTAAATCACTTTTGTAGTGGTCTTTTGAATTTCTATTTTTTTATTAGTTTGTTCTTTGTGGTGAGTCAGAGGATGCCAAAGGCCATGTATGTGCTGAGCAGAGGGTCTAATATAGGTGCTCATGTGCTAGTAGCTCGAGACTCACCTGCTCACAGCAACTTGTTTGAAAAAGCAAGTTCTTAAACTCCCAGTAGCTTGATCTCCTGTTACTACATTGCCCTCCCAACATCTGATAGCCCTACCAGAACCTAAACCCTTAATCCAAAACTCCAACTCAGTTCCCAACCTAACTCCCCAAACCAAAACTCCCCCTCCCAAAACCTAAACTGCACTCCTGCTCCCTAACCCTAAAACTCCCTTCCTGCTCCCTAATCCTAAAATCCCCATCCTAATCCCTAGCTGTAAAATCACCCTTCCAGTTCTTAACCTTAAAACTTTCCTCCTGCTGCCCAATCCACCCCCCCCCCCCCGTCCATTGCCTTCCTACAGCTGCTTGTCTAAACTCGTATCAGAGTTCAGGCATGAGCAGCAGCCAGCACTAGCTTCAAGGCAGTCGAGTCCCTGGTTTTGACACAGTGATTTTGAAGCGCTCGGGACTCAAGCGCCTGTAGGACATCCCTGAACAGGCCATTGCCAAACCCATTATTTCTGCAAGCAAGAAAAATGAGGAAAACATGAGAGTAATATTGTTTCCTGTTTTGTGTGTAATTAATTGTCACACAGAGAAATCTGAAATGGCAAATTCAAATGGAATATTTGTATTTTATTTATACAGTCAGTCCAGCCAAGCAACTTTTGCAATTACAAGTCATGTGATTTAACATTTGACAAGGTCAAAGTAAATATCTGATGAAAGTGTGTTACAGAGGAGTGTTAATGAGTTTAGAGCAGATCTGTTCTGCAAATTAAGGTCTGAGTTGAAAAGGCAGACCTTTCTTTCTTTCTCTGTTTCTTTCTTTCTTTCGATCTCTTTGTTTGTTTGTTTGTTTCTTTCTTTCTCCACAGCATGGGTAATTTGTACATCAGACTGCAATTACTTTGTCTAGGATGACCCCAAGATATTAAACAGTAAATCACCTTTAAGTTTGGGTAATTGTGGTTTACACACTAGCATACGGTAATTTGATTTCACAGTATTTGGAAATATGATCCTAACATTTTGCATAGTTCTCCATGTGCATGGTCTTCTACTGCATTCATTTTATCATTCCTATAATTTAATTCATATTATACAGTTTACGCAGATCATATTTCATGAAAAATACCCCCTTCTCCTTCTTATGCTGTTTTCTCATTATATGTAATAGAAAAAATTCAAATATTGCTTTAAATGTACTTCATTTCTGCTTAAAATAAAAATGTATCAAAGCCACTGTGCTAAACAGGTTAATTTCATTTTGTCTAAAAATTCCATTTTACGCAGTAAACATTTAGGAAATCCTCCACCTAGAGAGTTAATGCCACCAAGCCCCCAGGACTTAATGACATGGTATCAATTTCTAGATTTTTAAAGTTAAAAGCAGGGTACCACATGTAGTAGCCTATTATCATTAGGTACTAAAAACAAAATGTTTCTCAACATTTTGGGTGGAGGAAAATAGATAATAAATAACAAACAATAAATAATAATAAATAAAAAATAAAAAACAAGAAATAAAAACTAAGGAAACTGTGTGTGAATGGGTGCTATGTATTTGACTTTAGACAGTAACATTATTGTTGGTATTATTGGTTCTATGTATAAATATAAATACATGAAACGTTTTATTATAGAGCATTTTAGAAATGCAATATTTTGGTATAAAAATGTGTAGGGGTGTGCACACATATTATGTGTGTGTGTGTGTGGGGGGGGTGAGAGGGGGTGCATATACATATAAATTTATGTAAGTGTTTACATTCAGATTTTAAATAAGTTTTTAAATAAAATGTTTGTATAATTTTGGGGCATGTTAAAATATGGTAACATGGTTTCAAAAGTGTGGAGCCTTTAGAAATTTTAAAATCCTAAACTTTGTATTATGCAACTTGTCATGTGATTTTGTCATGTGATTTTGCGATTTTAAAAGGAAGTGATAGTGCATACGTCCTTATTCTGAAGAAGTCTATGTGCACTCACTGATGAAAGCACTGAATAAATTGTGAAGTCTTGTCAACCAGGTGTCTCTTTTGTGGCATTTTTCCTAGTCTTTGGTGTTTTGGATTTTAACAATTCCCCTTTTGCATTAGACTAGTTAAGATGGATATGATGTATTTTTAGTAACCTAGATTCTTGGCAATAGTGAAATTGAGATTCAATTTTAGGTTTATTACAGTGATGTACCCCATAAAATCATAGTAAAAACAAATAAATAAATGCACCGATACTACAAGATATCTCAGCACATGACTGACATAGTAAATTAATAAAGACTGCCGGCAAGTATGAAAAGACAGGCCTTCAGGGACATCTTGAAGTCAGCCACCTTGAGACCCTCCCTCACTCATTGAAGAAGGCTGCAGAGGTGGGTTACTCGACAAAAAAAGGAATGACCCACAGATTTATCTAGAGCCCTTTAGAAGCCTAGAAGAGATGCAAGACTAAGGATTTCCATTTGCATGAAGCAATTGGCCAAATTGGCCCAAAAATGAGCAAGCCAGTGTATAACATTATCTTCCACCATCCCTTGTTCAGTTTTTCCATCATCTGAGCTGATAATTGAACTTGGGTCATCTAGGGTGCAGTCAGAGCTTTATCCCTCAATGCCACAAATCTGGGGCTGTTCAACAGAGATATTTTGTCCCGAGGAAAGCAAAGATAGAGGTGTGTATGATCATCTGCCATAGGTCGTGGAGAGCTGTTATCAGTAACATGATGCCCTACCACTAGTTCATCAAAGAACTGCCCTACTATTTCCAGATGTGCACTGCTTTCTATATGTCAGTATTTAACTACATTACATGACCAGCTGTTGAATCAGGCCCAAAAGACAAAAATACAAAATACTCTGCCACTTATGTTTAGCCCTGTTAAAATTAAGTAAAATACAGTGGTGAGTCTGCATGTCCTCCCCGCAGTTGGGTGGGCATTCGAAAGACATGCGTAAATGGAAGTGTCTTCATTGAAGGTTGAACATCAAGCTGGCACCTCAGCGTTTGTGAAAATCTACTGCCATCATTAGTGGGCCGGAGTTGTGCTGTGGTGACCCCTAACCGGGAAAAGCCGAAAGACAAACAACAACAACAGTGGTGAGTTTCTATCGCTGCTGCAATATCTAGACAGTTGCTATATCAATTTAAACAAAACTGTTGCCTTTTTCTTTTCATGTGTTCTATGATTCGGACATTTATAGATACTATATTAAAAGCTTCACTGTAGAACGGTCTGCCTTTCTTTTCTTAAATGTGTTTCTTCAACCTTATATTTTCAACAGCTTGTCTATAAGCATCTTCTGTGGCAATCTCTTTTTCCAGTCACATCTGACTATCTCCTACAGTCATCTTTCTCTTTTTATTATTTTATTTACCTCTTACTACAAACTTTCTTACCTTTAGATATACTCTGGAAGCCTAAGACTCTGCCTCTTGTATTCCTTCTTTATTAAAAATCTTGTTAACTTCTCTTTGGTTTTTGTTTCCTTTCCTTTTACCTTCTCCTTTTGTTTTTTTTTTTGTATTGTAGGTCATTCTCCTATATCCTTTGGTATATATCTGAATCCATCCATCTATAACCCCTTTTTCCCATTTCTGCACATGAGGTCAGGGTGTCACTTCAACGGTGACAATCATCTAACGCCAAGGTTTACACCCTGCTGGTTGGCTAGCCCTGCTGCGGTAGTTCTTCCACACCACACACTCGCATGTACACACACCTATGGCCAATGTAGTGTCCAACCCACCTACTGCATATCTTTGGAATGTGGCAGGAAACTGGTGCACCCAGAGGAAACCCACATGAACACAGGGAGGACATGCAGACTCTGCACAGAAGGCACCCCAGCCAAGAGTTGAATCAGGGACCCTTTTGTTGTCAGGTGACTTCTTCTCTTAATTTAAATTTAGCTTTTAATTTGACTATATGGTCACTAAGCTCATCTTTATTATACTAACTCCTGTTTGTATTACATTTATTCTAGCATTTCTAATTTATATGGACATTCTTCTTTAACTGCATTTAATAGATCCCTACAATCCTGCTCCATATATTAAAACATACTGCATCTTATAAACATATAACCTTCCTGCAAACAATACTATGGGGGAAGTATCTCTGTCGATTAAATGCTTTACATTTACCTATCAGAAATTATATGTCCTTCCATTAACTTACTAAAAACAGTTCAGCAAAGACAGAATATCATAATATTTTGCTCATAATTTTGTCTGTTCCTTCATTGTCATCTTCCAAGCACTATACTCATTAATGATGGCTTTCATCTCCCTTCAGGGTGTGATTTAGGGATCACCATATATGTAGTCAAAAGCTCATACTGTTTTTCAGACACTGTGGGATCTATTTGTGCAATTCACTTATTCTGCCTGTTTTGTGGCTGTGGAATTTTGTATATTTAAGTAAAAGGGTTTGGGGTATGCAGGGGGCTTTCTTCACTGCAAAAATGTTTCTTTGTTTTAGTAATGTTTTGTTTAATGTAAAAAAAACAAAAAAATATTATTGTAGATAAAATTTCGTATGACTGAGCATGGGAGAAGCACTTCCTTCTGTGTCCCATATTATGCACACTTTCTTCTCTGCCAACACATAATGTGATTCACTTGTAGGTCTGTTTTGAACAAACTGAATTAGTAATATGTTTAATCAAAAGTTTTGATTCAGGGAAGTCAAGGGTAACCTAATTCAGTAAGTGAAACAAGCCTGAAAAGATCTCATAATTAAAGGATTCCAAAAATTTAATTACAGCTATGCTCTTTGAATATATATGAAGGTCGGAAAATAAGAGTTACATTAAATAGTTCAGACAGCAACTTTTTTCTCCAGTGAAGCATTCAGCCCAGCCCTTCATCTTACATTTCATTTATACAGTGGTGTGAGACTGTATGGCAAGCACATTTTCCACTATCTCATCAAACACACACACACACACACACACACACACACACACACACACACACACACACACACACACACACACACACACACACACACACACACACACACACACACACATTCAGAAACACATGTGCACACATACCACAACTAAACTGTACTTAGTTTAAGCTTACACATCCTGTAGATATAATTAGGGGTGTAACATGCACTTGGATTAACATGTTAGAAATATTTAATTATGCAAACAGTAACTCTTTGAGCATTTTTTACTCTGGGCTCATTTTTTACCTTTGTTGATCTACATGTAGCCTTTTTTTCACTTACGCCTTTCAGTTCCCACAGCCTGTCTGATGCTCTAAACTTTAACATAATTAGATTTGAAAACACGAGAAGAATCAATACCTTTCCCCTGAATGCAGAATGACAAAGGAAGAACATTAAATACTTACTGTCTTTCGGTTAGCAGAATACTTCCTCTTTGTCACTAATTAGTGCATTTTGGCTTAAGTAAGAAACAGCTGTTTGCACTGATAACAGTCACTGTAGGAATGGCTTCTGACTTATGCAACAGCTTTCTTTTTTTAAGTATTATTTATTTATTTATGTGACTGGGAAAGTCTGACTGGGATAATGTCCTATTTTTAGTGGTGGCCCTGAGAGAAAAGCTTCACTCTGACATAATATGGCCATAGTTAAATAACAGCATTATTACAAAACATAATACAACCCAGCCACTGGGGGCTGCACAAGCCAGTGTATTTCATTGTGCCAGTCCCAAGTCCGGATAAATGGGGAGGGTGACATCACCCTACCTCACCAAAAATTATTTAGCTATGAAGAGGATGAATAATGGAAAGGCTGTTGGTCCAGATGACATACCCATGGAAGCATGGAGGTGTTTAGGAGAGATGGCAGTGGGGTTTTTAACCAGACTGTTTAGCAAAATCTTGGAAAGTGAGAGGATGCTTGGAGAGTGGAGAAGAAGTGTATTGGTATTGACTTTTAAGAATACAGGTGACATGTAGAGCTGTAGTAACTACAGAGTGATAAAATTAATCAGCCACAGCATGAAGTTATGGGAAAGAGTAGTGGAAGCTAGGTTAAGAAGTGAGGTGATAATTAATGAGCAGCAGTATGGTTTCATGCCAGGAAACAACACTACAGATGTGATGTTTGCTCTGAGGTTGTTGAGATAGAACTATAGAGAAGGTCAGAAGGAGTTGCATTGTTTCTTTGTGGATTTAGAGAAAGCATATGACAGGATGCCCAGAGAGGAGTTGTGGTATTGTATGAAGAAGTTGGGAGTGGCAGAGAACTATGTAAGAGTGGTGCAGGATATGTACGAGGGCAGTGTGACAGTGGTGAGGTTTGCGGTAGGAGTGACAGATGTGTTCATAGTGGAGGTGGAATTACATCTAGGATCAACTCTGAGTCCTTTCTGATTTGCAATGATGGCAAACAGGTTAACAGATGAGATCAGACAGGAGTCCCCGTGTAGGCATGGACTATGATGTTTGTGGATGACATTGTGATCTGTAGTGAGAGTAGGGAACAGGTGGAGGAGACCCTGGAGAGATGGAGATATGCTCTAGAGAGAAGAGGAATGATGATCAGCAGGACTAAGGCAGAATATATGTGTGTGAATGAGAGGGAGGATAGAGGAATGGTGAGGATGCATGAAGCAGAGTTGGTGAAGGTGGATGAGTTTAAATACTTGGGATCAACAGTTCAGAGTAATGGTGAGTGTGGAGGAGAGGTGAAGAAGAGAGTGCAGGCAGGGTGGAGTAGATGGAGAAAAGTGTCAGATGGAATGATTTGTGACAGACGGGTACCAGTAAGAGTGAAAGGGAAAGTCTACATGATGTTAGTGAGACCAGCTATGTTATATGTGTTGGAGACAGTGGTACTGATGAAAAGACAGGAGTGAGTATATTAGAGGGTGAGCTCAGGTTGGATAGTTTGGAGACAAAGTCAGAGAGGCGAGATTGCGATGATTTGGACATGTGCTGAGGAGGGATTCTGGGTATATTGTGAGAAGAATGCTAAGGATGGAGCTGCCAGGTAAGAGAAAAAGAGGAAGGCCTAAGATAAGGTTTTTGGATGTGGTAAGAGAGGACATGCAGATGTTTAGTGTGACAGAGCAAGATGTAGATGACAGGAAGAAATGGAAACAGATGATCCACTGTGGCAACCCCTAACAGGAGCAGCTGAAAGAAAAAGAAGAATATTACAAAACATAATACAAATGAACAACTTATTAAGTAAAATTTCACAATTTTAGTTTATCAGTGTGAAGTTATACATACAGAGTGCAATGATGTGTAGATAGAAGTTATATCTACAGAGTGCAAATATTTGGACAAGAACAAGTTGACAACACAAACATTGTCCATAGCTAACAAATTCTCAGTTACAGTTATAGAGATGACATAATAGACAGAGTGCACATTTTAGAACATAGATGACTAGATAACATAGCTTGGCAGAGTTATATTTGTCCTTTATCTGAGACAGGGAAAGGAGGGACTAATCCAGCCTGAGGAAGTACAGGAGCAGAGCCAAGTATTTCTTAGGTGGTCTTTTAGGTAGTCTTTTAGTAGGTCTTCAAATCTGGAGAGGTTTGAGGTAGATCTAATTTGCAGGGGGATAGAATTAATTTTTTTTGCAACAGAGTATGAGTAGAAGGTTTGAAGATTTGGCCAGATAATTTTTGAGTTTTATTTGTGATGAGAAGATGTTGTTCATTAGACTGAAGTGTTTTATTAGGGTGGTAGGGATGGAGAGCAGGAATAAAAGCAGGGCAGTTATTGGCTTTGTAAATAATATTGTAGTGCATGGAGTGCTCTGATTATGCCAAAAATGGCAAACTTAGATCCTAGTTCAAAGCGTCTGTAGCACAAGACCCCACCTTAACAACATTTAGAGGGGTGCTTAACAATTGTTATGTACCTCCTATGTGCTGTTAACATCAAATCTGCACTAAAAGCAGGCAATGCTGACCAGAAAACAGCAACAGCAGGACAAAAAATGGCTTTGTTTCATTCTCCTGTTTCTGCCTGCAGTGTGTTAAAGTGCACGTGCATTTCAGATTGAACTGCGTCTCTTAGAGAAGGAATGGGTAAGGACATCAACCCACTTCCCCACTGTTTTGCTGGTCTTCAAACCCAGAACAACACATATTTTTTTTAATCTAATTTTTGACTAAGTAGTGGTACATACAGAAGATACTTCTCCATGCACTACAATGAATTATGATCGGATCTCCGATTGTAATTAAGAATTGTGTGTTCTCAACAAAGGTGCCAAGATTCATATCTTGAGCTTCGCTCTCAAGGTGACTTTGTTGGCATCCATGTCTCAAACACTTAAAACGCTTGTTATGATTGACGACCCAATCATAACCCTGTATGTGTGTGGACCCATGCTGTATGTAATCCAAATGGTAAGGCAGTTTGAGCCAATTTAATGCCTTAAGGGCAGTACATTGGAGGATGTGTATTGTTTGTTGGTGGCATATTATGCATCTTATTGAAGTTTGGCTAGGATGGGTGTACTATATAAGAGAGAGAGGGGAGAAGTTAGGTTTGCCAGGAGTGGTTTTGATGGCATTGCTGAGGAAGTTTTTATTGCTTTAGAACATTCCTAATTTTTGGCGAGTCTTTTTTATGTTATTTTGAACATATAAGTTGAATTTAAGGTTCTCATCATAATAACTTCAAGAAATTTTGTATGGGCGACTATTTCAATTTAATTTTTCATTTGTGAAAAGATTTTTTTTTAGAGTTGTAGTAGTTGGGCATTATGGAGCCATTTCTCAAATGAGGAAAAAAAGCTTCTTGTGCAATATGAAGGAGTTCATGCAGGTTATTAGATACACATAGAAGTGTGGAGCCATCATCTCATTGTATAGTTTATATTTTTCTTCTCAAGTAGCATTGTTTTTGTCCATTTTCTTTTAAAAGAACTGTACTATCTTTCCTAATTTTATCATTTGTTTTACTGTTTCTATATTTCTTTTTCTAGTAAAATGCCCAGAGGCCTTTCTACATGGATAAATAAATGTATACACTTGAACACAGAGAAATAAAAAAAGATTTCCACTTAGTCTGCCACATCATTCAGTGCCATTCACCTTGTTCCCCTATAACTTGCCAAGCCTGATCTCAAAGGACATGGCAGATTCAACTTGCTTAACCTAAGGTATCAGCATCCCTTTTGTGGTATTTACTACCCACTTTTGATTGTGTCATCAGCAACACTGCCACTCTGTTACTCCCATCTGTCAATGGAAGCTTCTGATTTTTTCTACTGAACTATGCAGTATTACTCTGATGAACCTCATCGATCCCCTCCTGAGTGCTCACTGCTTTCATACAGTTGCTGCAAGTGCTGCCCAGGTAATACTCTGCTACACAAGTATAATTTAGTTCGTATTGCCTTCTCCAGGTATAAGGTACATTTTGTGTCACCAGTCTTCAGACGTGCACCAGATGTGCAGGTAGAATGCCTGCACCCTCATCTGAAATCAAGTATGGGACCATTTCTTCTATTCATTTAGTTTACTGTACCAACTGATGTAGACATTTCAGATATACCTTCATTTTAATTTCCTTTGGACACTGTTTTTATTGACACCAGTCTGAAAATCTTTTGAGCTTTGGGTGCTGGTTTCACTTGCTGCAGAGTAAAAGCAAATATCTTAATGCATTATCATGCCTTCTAGATCCATAAACTGAATAAAATCACATATTCCTCGTAGCCATTTCTTCAACAATAAACTCAAATACTGCATTACTGCCAGGCATATTTCCACCTCTTTTGAAAAATAAGTCTGAAATTAGTACCATATATACTGCACTCCTTTTCAGAACTTTTCATACATCAGGTTTCCCTCCAAAAAGGAACATCTGCTTAGTGGGATCTGATTAGTCAACAAAATGCAATAAATACATTAAACAAGCAATCCTAGACAGTGAGCAGCAAGGTATAGAATGAATCCCTCTGTATAATATTTATTTTAATCATCTTATAATATGATAAGGTTATGTGGCTTGTGAGGAGAAGGTACAGGAATGAAAGCCAGGATCTGTGGATAATGAATGACACAGTTTATTGCTATAAGCAAATCTAGGAGCTAGTATATCTCAGTATAGCCCAATATGGCTAAAAGCCGTAGTCTCTGATGCACCCATTAATGCATAAAATACAGATAAATATTTAAATAAATAATCAACCAATAAGTACATCTGCTAATTGATTAATTAATGGAATTGGACTCACATACAGTGCTTTACTTTTAGTTGCCACACTGTCATGTGTCCCAAGTTGTCTTACATATCCTACATTTAACCATACTGTCCACTCCACGTATATAGCTGCACATATTACTGGCACCTTATACTTTATCTAAAAACACAGTCATCCTTTTAGAAAAAATACTGCAGCAATGGGTAAAAGCTGAAGAAGCACAATCAAAGTAAAATAAAAAGCAAAACAGCTAGCACAGCCAGATGGAAATCAATTTATTGCCCAAAAATAAAGGAATAAATTGATCTCCACCTAGCTGTGTTAGCTGTTTTGTTTTTTATTTTACAGAGTCATCCTTTACTGTTCCTCACTCAGAATGATAAACCTTCTTGCCCCAGGGCACTTGAAGCAGGGTAAGGGTAGTAGTGACATCAAATAATTATTAATGCTGTTATTATCAGAGGTAAACAGCTTGTTTACAGCAGAGCACAGAGGGTAAAACTGCTGACGTACATACTCTCATTTATTAATAAACACAGCAAATGGCATGGATACTGTACATTAATATTAAAAAATTATGAAGAAGTAACATAGCTAATATACTTAGTGGACTACAGTTTCACAGTTTCAAAGTATAGAACTCCAAAGGCCCAATGCCATGTATATACAAATAGACTTTTAAGATTGTGTTTAAGTGCCTTCACTGAGAGTACTTCTATTAGCATATACGTATTTAGTGTACTTGATAAAATTACATTCATGACCTTCAAAGTCACAGCAATAAAAGTAATCATGTGGGGTTAGTTCATGAACTTATATATTATAATCACTTGGGCTTTGTTTCTTACTTATGAAAATGGTGTTCCTTTCTTTTGAGGTCACTAGAGAATTTATCATAATCTGCTGACATGTTGTAAACAAGTAACTTCCCTTGTGGTATCCAGGAAGACCTACTAAAAGTTTATAAGGTAGGGAAAACACAGAAGAGCTTTCAGGTGGCTGGGATAGATCCTGTGTAACTGCAGTATATGTATGTGTACAAAGAATCCTTTAAATATGATGTTCTGTTTAAGTTACTAAAGATGGCACAGTGTTTGGGATAAATGGCACTGAATATTACTTAAGTTACTCATGACTATGTTTAAGCTGATAGGTTTGGGCTCACGCACGAGTATGTGTGTGTGTGTGTGTGTGTGTGTGTGTGTGTGTGTGTGTGTGTGTGTATATATATATATATATATATATTTATATATATATAAATATATATATATATATATATATATATATATATATTTATATATATATATATATATATATATATATATATATATATAGGTAAACCTGATGTAGTCTGTCAAACACCAGAGTCATTGACAAGTTGAATGTCCTTGGGTTGCATTATTAGTAGAGAGATCCTCAGTCATCTCTTGCAGTGAGAGACAATGACATATTTACTCACATTAGACAAATACTTGCTTTTACATAGTTATCCTGCAGATGGACACAACAGTATGGGCCGTGAGGTGGTAGGTGTAGACATGCTAGGAGAGGAGCTCTGTTTTTATTTTATTGTTTTCTTTCTTTGTTGTCTACCAAAGGTCTGCCTGATGATTTGATTGAGAGAGGTAAAGGACTGAAGAGTATGACAGAAATTGAGCAGAATGGCAATACATTTAAAATCGTTGTTACCACTGGTGCCCATGTTATAACAAACAACTTCACCGTTGGAGAAGAGACAGAGTTTGAAACAATTACACTGGATAAAGTACGGGTGAGTAAGGACAGTCACAGAGCCACCTGATGTTTTCAGTTCCAAAAATGTAGATATATAAATAATTTCTTTTGATATTACTGTTATTATTTTTCTTTTTTATGCTACACTAACAATACATCTAGACTTTCTGATTAGCAGAATGTTTTTAGTGAAGGAACTTGAGGTGATTTTAATGTAAGCCATGGACTGCAAAAAAAAAAAAAAAAATAGTTTTATTGTATGTAGGGTTCTGGGTCAAGGTCTGGTTAATCAAGTGAGTTCATACACTTTATATTTAAATCTGTTCAATGAGGGTTTCATTAGATTAGCACACATGATTTATTAGTGGAACATCGCAATGCTGGGCGGGCCTGTCCTCTTACTCAAAATGCACTAAAAATCACCCTTCAGAAGGATGACCATACAGCATAGTGAGTTAATGTATCAAGACATAAGACAACATTTCCTTATTTGCTTGGATAAACAGAAGTAGTTTAAAATGTATGTTCATGTATGCATCAGACCATACCTCTCAACCTCTTAGTGTAAGAAATCCGGACAGAGCTTGAAATAATGAGGGGCAAAGGCCCAAAAATAAGGATAAATTTTAAATATTACTCTTATAAGGACATAAAGTTGCCAGAATACTTGGATTTATGCTAGGATACATTTTCTGAAGGATATGAAGTGTGAAATGTTTGAAACTCAAATGTATGTAATTATTTAGCGACTTCAATCCCCAGTGATTTGCCAGAGAACAACAGCTTTTATGTAAAACAGACATAAAATAGGAGGCAAAAATCTGGATATCCTGCTAAAATCTGGACAGTTGAGAAGTATGTATCAGACACACTCAATTCGCCACTAATCTATTATATGTTCATGTGTTCTTGCTTTACAGACAGTGGCAAAATCTGAAGGTGGAAACAAGCTGGTGGTGGTTCTGAAGGGGGTCACCACTGTCACAGAGCTGGTTGGCGATAAGCTGATAGATGTAAGTCAATGTTTAAATTTTGTTTAAACATATTTCTCTAGTGTGACATGTAGAAGTAAATATACCGTAACAAGTCAGAATGTAGCAACAGTATTCCTACTTAAACTCTAAGATGGATTTCTCATAAAGCAAATGAAGCCTGCCTTATGGCTAACTTTGTCCATATGGACAGATTTAGCTGTGTTACACTAATCAGTCCAGATGGGGGGGGTGCAATATTCTTGTGTTTGTTGCTGTCAGTCTCTTTAAATTGCACTGAGCTTTTTCATTAATATATTTAGCCTGAACCAGTAAAAATTCCTGTATAGAAAATGTGATGGGAGTCTCATGATTGGGGTATGCACAGCTATGTTTTTGTTACAGCAGCATGATACATAACAGTTTCCTTACAAGTATGACTCCCCACTCTCCAAATAACTAAGTAGCTGGCCACAATTGGTTAATTACACAGTTGGCTGCAAAATGCTAAAATCTATATTTCTGTTGAACAGTAAGCCCCTGACCTCTCATATGTGGAACCTTAGCCTACATACC
The DNA here is from genome assembly GCF_019279795.1 of Protopterus annectens. Taxonomy (NCBI): domain Eukaryota; kingdom Metazoa; phylum Chordata; order Ceratodontiformes; family Protopteridae; genus Protopterus; species Protopterus annectens. Next base: position 36,350,760 of record NC_056744.1, on the reverse strand, counting down.
CTTTACTAGTGTATAGTAATGTATTAACTTCATGGGGCATGCAGTCATGGGGAAAGGAGATACACCTGTTAGGGATGACAATATATATAAGAGCAGTACTGCAATCTCTGTTGCATTAAAACCAATGGAAACACTCTCATGAAAATGTAAAACTGAAAATATATAACAAACAAGTTGTTGTTCACCTAGCCGTGTACGGAAACCCATGAGAATACTGTAGCATTCCAAGACTGTGACAAGAAGATTTATGAGAATAATGAAAGTCTTGACAGTAGTCCTTGGTGACTTGAATATTTATCAGGATCTGTCTAATGGTCCCTTTCTTCATGCTATGGTAAACCTTCAAAGTCAAGGTCAGGTCATAATGATTCACACTAGGTTAGACAAGCATTTTGGTAGGGCAAGTATCGTAGACCCGCTACTTTGGTTCCATCCAGTCAATAACAGCTCTGCTGGAATTTTATCTTATTCAGTTTGTGACCACCAATCCAATTTTGCCATTTGATTAAAAGAGAAAATGAAACTTCCTGGCATAGTTTCATTAAAGTTTTTACCTATGAATATCTTGACCTTGACCTTCAGAGTCTTAATAATAGAAACTAGCCTATTAAAAAAGAAACGTCCATCATTATGGGGTAGCCCAAATTAGGGAGGGGTACAGGGGAACAGGTGGTAATAAGCAGATTGAAATAAAAATAAAAACAGAATAGGAGTATTGGAATTAGTTTTTCATAGGTCAGGAGTTACTGAAATTCAAGGAGGAAGCTAGAATAGTGGGATGTCTGCCTTGTTTTAGCTGAATCTTTTTTTTTGGTGCCAAAGGACAGAAAGATATTGAATGGGGAGAGGAATGATTGTACTTTTAAACTTCTACGTGTGGCAAATTCTAACAAAATGTAAAAAAAGACTCCTTTTATGGATAATTGCCTTAGGTGGCTTAATTCTGCCACTCTGATGCTTGTCTGCTTAAAGAGTAACAGCAATTAAAAATGGAGCTGCAGGGTCATCTTCAGACATTTCAATAAGTATAATAACAGTGAAAAGTCTTTGGAAAAATACATAAGATTCTGTCTACTCTTAAAATACATAGGGTACTCAGGAACAATTGCACATCCCTCAGAGTTATAAAAATAAAGTATTTCAATCTAAAACAGTAACAAACATGTTATTTTACACAACTTCTCTGGCTCATGTAGTAGTGAAGTTGTGGCTAAATTTATTTTTTACTTTCAGCATGCCACCCCAAGGATCATCTCTCAGATTACACCACCTGTTTACCACACAACACAGGGCTTTCAATTCAGTGAACTGTGTCAGAATTAGATTCTTAAACTTCTATAAAATGAAACAAATGAAAGTACAACTTCTAAAGAAAAGTGACATGCAGTCCTAACTGCATGGAAAGAAGAAACAATTGCCCCCCTTCTTGAAGGACAGTTTGCAGAATTAAAAAATACAACTCTTTACAAGTCCCTTAACCAAGAAAATTGTAGTGGTCGTCTGTCAAAAAGTGATGGTCTTACTGAGCCTCAGTCTTTGAATTTTAGATGCTCAGCCAAGCTTTCACAAAGGGTTGTTTCATCTCTTTTCACTTTCGCTGAATTTCTCAGAAATTCGCTACATTCAGGTAAAATAGCATCTGACATGTTTTAGATCTTTCAAAAGCTATTGAGTCTTGACTTAGACAGCCTTACTTTTTTCAGCCACCTCTGTAATAATGGCTATACCACACGGCACTTACAAGAGATAGTTTCTGAAAAAGCACACCAAGTTTTAAAAGAGGGATTCCGTAAGGATCCATATTTGGTCTCGTCTTATTTACGTTTTTGTTTTTCATATTTTGCGAGGAATCATTGTGGAAACCTTTGGACGGTATTCACAGTCTGGGGCTTCACATTTTCATAGCAGTGATCTTTGAACAGTGGCATTAAGTGGATATGCAAATCCCAGACTGTGAGCATGTATATGAAGATGCAAGGGAGTTGCTGTAAACACCCCCCCCCATTGCAAATATGTCACATGCTTAATGTATAAGCAGTAGGGGGACAGCTAATGGTCTGTTAAGGGGCTTTACATGCACAAGTATGAGTTTGATTCTTAGACATGAATCTATAATAAGCTCATTTGCATATTAAGCTTGTTACTAGCCCTGAACTTATGCTAGTATGCAGCAGTTTTCAGGGAGATGCAAAGGGGAGATTAGTTGGTGCTTCTACATACCTGAAAGTGTTGCTTGGGTAAATATTTCATTTTGGTGTTTGTGTATACCTGGGCATTTTACCAAGGGGTCACTTGGTGAATGTTTCATTTTAGTGCTTGTGCATACCTGGACATATTAATGAAGGGGTTGCTTGGGCGAGTGTTTCATTTTAGGGCTTGAACATACTAGGAAATGGTATTGAAGGGGTTGCTTGGGTGAATGCTTCATTTTAGTCTTGTACATACTAGGAAATGTTACTGAAAGGGTCACTTGGGGAAATATTTAATTTGTGTGTCATGGAATTGCTTGTGCCTACATGACCAGACTGCTGAAGTGATCATTGGGCAAAATAATTTATTTTGTCATTTTAGTGTTTGTGTATACTTAAGATGAACTAATAAAGGGGTTGCTGGGGGAAATAATGTTTGTGATAGGGAAGTGCTTGTGCATGCTTGAAGGAATGGCTGGAGGCAAGTTCACAGATTTTAACTCCAATATCAAAGGCAAAGCACCACATTTAACAAGAGATGCACATACTGTGCAAATGTTGGACTATGAATTGCAAAGCCACCTCATTAGCATACCATGCTTTACAACATTTCTCATTTGCATCTCATTAATTTTAAGGCCTTTTGCATTAGCATAACTGACCTCTATGAATTTTGCCCTTGTCATGCTTATTTGTAAGCATCAGGAATACCTCTATCGCATTTGCACAAGCGACTGTGAATACTGGCCTTTGTCTCATCCAGTACACAGGTGAGATGACTCCATGTATTATTAGTGTGGATGGAATTAATAACAATTTATTATTAATGGAGTTATTTTTCATCAGGTCACCACTGAAAATAGGTGGGCATAGTCTGACATGCATCACGTATGCCACTGTATATACTTTTTAAAATTAATTTATTTTTTACAGTGAGAAGTGCAAGAATTAATCTGACATATTTATCATGGTGTTGGAACCATCTTTTGTTATACAGCTAGAATGAATGGTTCTTAGGCAGTTAACTCAGTGGATTAACTCTATGAGACATTAATAAGCTGTTTCCTGTATATCAAAGTTTGATTCCCTTGGCCTCCATTTGTCTGTTGTGTGTCTCTGGGAAAGTTTCTTAACCAGACAGTTCTCTGGGGAATTTGGACTCTTCAATGGTCTCCTGGACTCCGTGTTTAGTACCTACCTATGAGATATACATTTATTGAATGTCTTTTTTCAGGGGGCCTGGGAATATGATTACTTGGTTATTTACTTACTTAACTGATTAATGTATTTGTTTATTTATTTTTGCTTACGTCTATACTTTCTGGTGTTAGGTTGAGGGCTATAGTTGTGGGACACAGGGTACATTCTGGAAGTTACCATACAATTCTAAAAATGCTAGCTTCACCCCTGCTACTCAGAATTGTTAAAAAATATAAATAAAAATACAAAATGAAGTAAAATATGACTTTAGCACAGACAGAATGAGACATGCAGATCATTGTAGAAGGGCAACTAACTCAGCCCTTAGGGCTCTAATAACAAAGCTATTAAGGTAACTATATACTCTATATTAGTTAATGGAAATAACATGTTATAACTATCATTCTAAAGGACAGGGACAGGGAATCAGAAGTGGCAAGAAGGAAGATGCTTCAAATAAGCAAGTCTTAAATGCTGTTTTATGTCATGGCACACTGTAAGCTTCAGTATATTATAGGGAAAACAGTTCCATATGTGTGAGTCAGGATCTGTATTCAAAGCAACGAGAATGCTTTACATCATAATATAAATACAGCCATATAACAAACTAAGGACAAGATAGATGCAGTATAGGGCAACAATACACTTCTGTATGCTAGGGTTATTTCCGTCGGCATTTATTAAACTATTCTATGCCAAATAAAATGCATTAAATACTGGTCAGATTGTATTTTAATTATTTTGTCCATCAGTTATCTTTGGTTTAGTACTACTAAAACTGCCCTTGTGAGCCATTTAAGCCTAGCCAGCCACTTATCTCGAGACTCAAACCCTGCACCTTGTGTTTGTAAGGCAAACACGTTAACCATTAGGCCACCCTCCCAAATCTTCCTGCCTAAAGCAGCAGTCTTCCATACCTGACTGAATCTACGTGTTATCACATGCCCATGGATGGATGGATGGACATAGTCAACCTGACATTTCATGACAGTCTAACAGGAAACAATTCTTTTAGACAGGAAGCAGAAGAACCTATTTTTGTGGCTATATATGCTTGTGTTTGCATCTATGTGTTATGTGTGGTGTTGCATTGGTTGTTAGTATCAGTCACATGTACATTCCAAAGACTCCATTAGAGACTTAATGACATTTTAACTTCAGAAGTGACTCTTGTAGTTCTCATGGTACATGTAGGAGCTAGCCTAGCTGTAAGTGTAAAGGAACCAATGAATGTTACTTTCTTTGACTGGTGTGAGCCATGTTTGTTGTAATAACTGTTTTGGTTGTTATGGGAAATACTTGTAGTGTTAACTTCCTAGAGAATATTTTATGACTAATAATTATGCTCTCTAATATCATTCCTTCTGATTCCTTTAACAGCACATTTGCAGAGCACTAAGTTGCCATTGTTGCTGCTTACCAAATGTTGATATGATGCTCTAACTCATCAGTCTGGCTGCCCTTCCATGCTAGTTATATGGTTAGCATCATCCACTGTAAAAACAATCTGTCTGGTTCCCCATGGGAAATAGTGAACAAATGTTATGGTCTGACATCATATCTCCATTTGTAGCACTGTAAGTGCAAACTCTTCAGTGACACCAATATTTATATTTATTTTTGTTTTATTTTATTTTATTTGTTTGTTAACTGGGTAAGCCCACTGGACATAGTGACCCTTTTCAAGGGTGACCTGGGAGCACTGTCTGGTTAAATGACGTAGTAGGGAAAAGGAAGTGGAAGGAATCAAACTGTGTATCCTTGAATACATGAAGCAGCTTGTCAACATCTCAGAATCTTAGTCGTCTGTGCTGACTGTTTTGATGCCTCCTGGTTTAGTCTGTATATTTTCCCCAAGGTTAATAAAGGATGAATAAAGTTATAACTATCAAGCCCAAACACTGTCCTTAATAATTTTGGGACAAAATTCCCATGGCTATGAATCATTATAAAGAACACATTCTATTTTTGTCCACCAAACATAAATAATTTGTTCTTCTGGACACATATGCCATAAAGTGAAAAATATTCCAGAGATAGTTGAAGTGTATACAGGATAATGCAGTCTTCAATAGTCTTACTGCAATCAGACCTGAAGCAAGGCAGTATGGTGCCCAGTGCAAACCAAGCATTTTGCAATCTCTTGCCCACCTCTCCAGTTCCATAGCAACCCCTTCCTGGCCCCATGCTGGCTCTACCCCAAGCCCAATTTCCACTGAAATTCAAAAACAAATGTGTGCAGTTTATCACACATACTGTATAACTACAGTGAATAAAATAAGCTTATATAAGCTAAAGAACTTTACTGCTTCTTTTATAACTGTGACAGATTTTATAATTATACTTTAGAAACATTGATTAATTTTAAATCATGTGTTTCTAAATTATAGCCAAACAATTCACTTATGCTGTACTGATAAAATTAATATAAAGACAAAAACATGCATGTCTTAAGCTATTGGCCTGAATGTATCCATAAAAACTTAGACAGAAAAAGGTCATGGGTTCATACTAAGCTAACTGCCCTTGTGAGCCATTTTAAGCCTAGCCAGTTATCCCTTGTGAGACTCAAACCCTGCACATTGCATTTGTAAGGCAAACACCTTAACCATTAGGCCACCCGAGGCAGTTAGAAAACATAAGGCACACCCATTTACGCATGTCTTTCAAACGCCCACCAAACCGCTGGGATATTTTATTTATTTTATTTTATTTTATTTTATTTTTATTTTATTTTACATTTGTTGACCGGGCTAGTCCAACTGGATCATTGTCCATTTTCAGTGGAGGCCCGGGGAGAAAAGCTCCACAGATTAAAGCATGTTTTTAGAAATACATGTAAAAAACACTTATGATATAGGCAAAGAGCAATAATACAAGGAAATTAGTTCAGGTCAGGTGATGCTATTCTAATAACAAATAGATAATACTAACTATGTAATACAAATTATGTAATTAAAACATGAAAATAAAAATAATAATGTTTTTTTTTTTTTTTTTTTTTTGTTGTTGTAGTAACAGTAGAGTCATAATGTTATTTATGATTTGAGAGATTGGAGTGTTAAATAAAATGCAAATATAGTTGAAAGATGAAAGTAGGTTAGTCTGGATTGGTACAAGAGCAGAGCCAGAAGTTATTCAGATGTGAAAGAAGTTGCTTCTTAAAGAAAGGAAAAGTGGCTAGAGGAGATATGTAAGGGAAGGTTATTCCATATTTTGCCAACTGAGTTGGAGAAAAGGCAGTTCCCTGCAGAGTTTGAAATTCTGGTCATGTTAACTTGTAGCTTTTGGGAGGAGCGAGTTGTTTTAAATTATTATAGGGAGTCAAGAGGTTGCTAATAGCAGGTGTTTTTGAGGGTTGATATAAAATTTTATGTGCTATTAAGAGTTGTTGATAGATAATCTTGTTAGGAAGTTCCAGCCAGTGTAGAAGTTTTAAGTTTATGCAGTGGTGAGTTCTATATTGAGATGCAGTGGCAAATCGAGCTATGTTGTGGTAGGATGTAGACAGTTTCCTAAGGTTACCTTTAGATAGATTAGTGTAGATCGAGGATGCATACAGAAGGGTAGAGATAAGATGTGATTGTGCTAAGGTAGTCCGTGCCTTGGGTGTAAGGAAGGGTTTAATTCTGTATAGTGAACCAATCTTTTTATTAACTGTTTTATTGTGTTATTAATGTGGTGGTCAAAGCTAAGATTATTATCAATAGTAACACCAAGCAGTTTTGTAGTGGAGTCGGAGTAATGTGAGAGTTATCACTTGCAGTGATAGTAAAATGTAGTTGGGTAGATTTGTGTGTGAAAAAGTAATAGTTTTGTTTTCTTGGGGTTAAGGAGAAGACATCTTTTAGAGAACCATTGTTCAACGGTTGAAAAGGTTGCTTGTGTAAGGGATTGGAGTTCTGGTTGAGAGGAGGCTGTACAGATTAAAGTGGAATCATCTGCATATTGTATGCAGGTAGTGTTTTGGATAGATGATTGGAGATCATTAATAAAGATGGAGAATAAAAGTGGGCCTAGTATAGATCCTGTGGTACTCTAATGAGATAGGTAATAGAGTAGATAGAGAATTTTTCCAGAGTACTGCTTGATGTCGATCTTCTAGATATGATGAGAACCAGGTTAAAGAAGAGTCATCAAGGCAAGGGATTTCAGTATGTGGAGAAGAAGTGTATGGTTTACCATATCAAAGGCTTTGACAGGTCTAGAAATAGAGAAGAGGTTAGTTTGTTGTTATTACGGTTACAGTTGATGGTATTGGTGAAGAGAGTAGTGCAGTGGTAGTACTATGTGAAGGCCTAAATCCATGTTGGGTGTCAGCTAGTAGGTTGTTAAGGAGGAGATGGTTTAGTAGTTGTTTATGTATACATTTTTCCATAATTTTTGCTAGAGGAGATAACAGTGCAATTGGAAAGCTAAAGTTAGAAAGGTCAGTAGATTTGCCTCCTTTGTGTAAGGGTATGATGTGTGATATTTTCCAAATTGCTGGGAAAGTACTTTCTTTTATGGATCTGTTTATTAGAATAGAGACAGGATAGGCAATAGCTTTAGCTGCTACTTGCAGGAATTCAGCAGGAAGCTTGTCTGCTGAGGGGTAGTGGGTTTAAGTTTGTGTAATAGAGGTGGGTATGGGTTGTAGTTGAAGGAGAGGAAGAGAGTCATTGAAGCTACTTAAGAGCAGTTGAGAGGTATCAGGAGATAGGTGGTTAGCAAGACTTTGTATGGATGAAGTAAAGAAAGTATTGAAATTATTGGCTATTAAAGTGGGATCTGGTCTAAGTCCTGGGGATTGGGTGTGACTAATTTACCTGGGGTAATTAGATTGTTAATAGTAGACCAGAATTTTTTGGTTCTTTATTAGTGGATTGTTGTAGTTCAAAGTAAAAATTCTTTTTATCTGTTATGATAGCTTTTGGTACTGTTTCTGAGCTCTCTAAAGGTTTGATGATCTGTTGGGTTTCTAGAGGAACGCCATTTATTCCAAGATTTATTTCTGAGAATAATTTTATGCTTAGTATTGGAGGTTAGCCAGGGTGCTGTCTTAGTCTTTGTTCTAATAGTGCGACTTGGGGCATGTTGATTTAGGATTGCAAGGAATGCTGAATTGAAGTATTCAACGGCTTTGTTAAGTGTGAGGTGTTTTAGAGGGGTCCAGTTATATTGTGAAAGTTCTGTTTGAAACTGTTCAGGAATAAAATTTTTTGGAGTATAGTGTTTTGTGAGTGGTAGGAAAGTTTAGGTTAGTTTTGGCTCTGACTACGTAAATGAGGGAGTGATCGCTAATGTCGTCAGGAAGGATGCCAGTTTAGTTTTGTAGGGGATCCAGTCCAAGGTGGTTTCTTTTTTGCTTTTTTTGTTGGTTCTGGTCGGACTATTAATGAGTTGTTTAAAACCATTAAGGTTTATATGAGAAGTAGGGTTAATATTGCTACATGATATCCAGTCAATGTTAAAGTCCCCAAGAAATAGTGTTTCTTGAGGAAGTTTGTTAGAGATTTGTCCTAGAATGTGTCCTAGGGTAGGGATGTTATTTCCTGGGGGATATATGCACAGATGATGTTTATTGCTTTACTATTGTTGATTTGTATTTTTGATCAAATTATTTCAGCATTGTAGTTTTGGGAGAAGGAAAGGTCAAGAAGAGTAAGTTTTAGGTTAGTTCTATATATAATTGCTACACCTCCACCTTTCTTGGTGGGGCGATCAAGTCTTACAATGCTATAACCAGGTGGGGTAATCTCAATGTCTTTAATTGCAGGTTTTAGCCAGGTTTCTGTTAAGCATAAGATGTCAAAGTTGTGTATTTCAAGTAGGGCATGGAGTTGACTAATTTTGTTACAGATGCTACGATATTGAGGTGGGCTATGGATTGGGGTTAGTGGGTTTGGAGGAAGAGGGAGGGTTTGGTATGATTTTTATGTGTTGTGGTTTTATTATTTTCTGGGCCTGGGTTGGGGTGTATGTCGCCATCTTGTAGTAGAAGGAGTACTGTAGCATATCTTTCTGGTTTAAATTTTTGGAAAGTTTCAATAAATTTTTTTTGTTTGATTTAAGTAGTTTATAGTGTAGTAGCCTGTGGTATTTGGGAAGAATGTATGTAGTTTCTGAGGAGGTATGTAAGAAGGAAGAGGATTGGGGTGTTGTGTCTGTAGAGGTATGTTTTGAAGGAAGTGAGAGAGAAACAGTTATAGAGTGTTCAGGAGGTTAGGAAGTAAGTAGTCATAAGTGAGGAAAGTAGTAAGAAGGAGATAGCTATTTTCAGTTGTGACTGGAAGATAGTCATAGTCATGGTGATGTAGTAGGTGTTTTGCTAAGAAGTAGGGGTGGGTGTGGGATAGTTTAGTTTGATTATAGGTAGGGGTGGGAGTGGTTTAGGGTCGTTCGCCTGATTGGTGGGAGTAAGTAGGGGGTGTGGTGAATGGAGGAATAAAGGTAGGAGCCCTAGGGGTGGGTGGGATATGGGGGTAGGGTGAGGAGCGAAGCGGGGCCAGCAGAAGTAGGCTGAAGACAATCAGTGAGGAGGAAGACTCTGTAGGTCGTTCTAAAGGTAGAGGAAGGTGAACAATAATAAGAGGTTAAAAGGTAGAAATGCAGGAGGAAACTGGAGATGATAGTTATAAGGATGTCTTAGGACAGTAAGAGATAATTTATGTGAGCCTGAATGAAGGCTGGGAACAGAGGTACTGGGGGCAAAGATGCAGGGGTAGGTTAGAAGAGAGAGTGTTGAAAGGTAGGTATATATATATATAAATGGTTAATTTGCATATATCCCATGAGCCCCCACTACAGGAGGTTCAAGGTATTACACAGTGATGATTCTAGTTTGGCTGGGAATTTCTTTTTCTTATTGCAGTTTTTACCGAATGGTTTGTCTGAGTGACCTTTTTGCACTTTGGTTTAGGTTTTTGACATAACAAAGATCAATGATCCATGACTCATTCTTGTCAAGTGTTAGGCTAGTTAAACTAATGCACTTCTGTACAGTTATAGCCAAAATGCTTGGAATTGTTTTCCAACTTTCATAATGTAGCACCCCCAATCCTCACAAATTTAACCCCTAACTCCAGACAGTACATGTTTTTAGACAGCACATCTTTAAAAAATACTCCAGAAATGGCAGGAATAAGCAAAAGCCAATTTAGCCAACCAAGTATATTGCAAAAAAGACATTTAAAATATATAATCATATATCATGATAAAAACATTTTAACTTAAACTGAAGTGTATCTCATTGCGCAAAATAAATAAAATATCTTTAAAAGGGAACAGCGTGGTGTTATGTATGCGCATACCAATGCTCTTCTGAATTTCTTACTAAAATAGCCTTCATACTGTTGATACACATTTACACATTCATACACAGCATTGTGAGGGGGTGGGATTATCTCTCCTATCTTATTTCATGAGTACTTCTAGTTTACCTCACTACTACTTACCTGTCTGTTGTATGCGCGCGCGTGTGCATGTTTGTGCATGCGCGCGCGTTTATGTGTAAGTGCGTGTGTGTCTGCGGCGTGTGTGCGTGCGCCTGTGTGCGTGTGTGTGTGTGTGTGCGTGTGTGTGTGCGTGTGTGTGTGTTAGGAAATGTGATTGGAAAGGCAGCAGCCAACTGATATGGTAGAACCACTATAAGCGGTATTATGGCTCATTTCCACAAGTCATACGAGGTCAACAATTATTCCTGTGTACTAACATGTACGGAAAATTTTAAGGACTGACTGTTTGCTTTCTAATGTGTCCTGTGTTCAAGTACAGACTTCAAGTACCAGTTATTAATATTTTTGCATGATGTACTCCAGAATCAACAAGTCAAGGTTATTGAGCATCACATAAGCATGTTTTGTGTTTCTCTTCTAGACCCTGACTGTAGGAAATGAAACTTTTAAACGAATCAGCAAGAGAGTATAAAATTCTGCAAAAGGCTTCAAGGAAGTAGCTGCCAACATGTTGTCCAGAAATGTCCTCAAACAGTAGACAGAAATTTATACGCTGATTGAGTAGCCTTTATATGTCTAAGGATTGAAGAATTTCTGGCATGCTTGCAAAATGGCTAATGTATTTACCGTTTCCCTGGAGAATATTATCTTTTAATCGTATTTGGGAAAACTGTTGGTTTTAAAGTGCACGGTGCTTTTATTTATGTTTAACTGCTGATATGAGTATTTTTGAAAGAAACAAAATATCTAAAGATCCTTCAATAAATGCATACTTAAATGCTTTTCTTAATGGGGCAACCTGCTTGTAGGCAAGGCATTTGGACTGTATTTAATATAAAAAATTATCTCATCTGTAGGAATGGAACTTTTTCAGAAGGTGTAGAAAAAATAATATGTGTATGTTTCTTACTATTCGCTGCATTTCTGTCATACTGCTTGCTTATGGGTAGACTGTATTAACAAATATTTCTTTAAATGATTATTAATGTGAAGTGCATGAGAAAAAAACTTGAGATTTAATGACTATGCTGACTTTTGACTTATAGTCAAGAGCAGCACATTTATGCCTGTTTTATGTCCTGTTAAATAGCATGGAAATGCATACAAATGATTGGTTTCCATGTAACCAGTTGGGAGTGTAAGTAACTCTTGTAGCTTAGGCCATTTTTTCCCTTTTGCTTTCTTGAAAGTATCACCTTGGGTAAATCATGTTTCATTAATGGTTTTGTAAAGCCAATTGAATTTTTTATACTGTGCCTCAGATGTATTTTTTGTACTTAACAATAAACCAGTAAACATAAAGAACGAAATAAATGAGGATTAAAAGTGTCAACATTTGTGTTTACATGTGGGTGCATGTGTCTGTTTGTGTGTGTATGAGCTGGGGACCTGGGGTGCATATTTGCATGTGCTTTTAAATCAGCATGTTAATATATATATATATATATATATATATATATATATATATATATATATATATATATACACATACATCTATATATATATATCTATATATATATATATATATATATCTATATCTATATATATATATCTATATATATATATATATATATATGTATATTATATATATATATATATATATATATATATATATATATATATATACTTTTCCGTAATATGAAGACTTCATATCGTAACATAATAGTCCCTTGAAAATTTTACAGCTGAAATGGACAAGTGGGATCTTGAAGGGTGCTTCCTAACTAGATATCATGAAGAGAGCTTCTTAAGCCTGTAATGTGTATCTTGAGGGGTGCTCCTTAAGCCTGTACATATCTCCTAAAAGGCACACATTTACAGTTCACAGCTCTACTGTGTATTGCTGATAGCTTTCCTATATCTGCAGGGAATTTGTGTTTGCACTCCTTCAGTAGAATTCCTTTACCTTCTGGATCCGATTGTTCCCATAGCACTCAGGCTTCCTTCCTCTTCTCCCAGAACGAGACAGTGGAGATGATGCAAATAATTTAATTGTATCATGCAAACAATAACTAACTCAGAAAATTACACTAATGTTTTATTTTCAATGCACAGTTCAAGAAATGTTTATTGTTATAATTCTTATGAAAATATTTATAATTCTGTTATTAATATTTCAATAGACAAACACTTTAAACCTGTGGCATAACATGAAATATCATGTCATGGTGACCAACACTGTCACTGCCACACATTGTCTACACATCTGCTACATCTACTGATGTTAATGTATGTATTTATGAAAATGTGTATGTCTTTTATAATTTTGTCAATATTAAAAAAAAGATTAATAAAACATTGTATAGCATTATGTGAAATGTCCCATTATGAACAAAACTACTACTGATACATTAAGTGAACCACATAAAAGATTTAAAATTTCCAGTGTTGTTTATATGGCTATTTATGACTCTGTCTACATACAAATATATATTTGCACATTGACAGTAACATTTCAGAAATCAAATTATTAACAGGAATGGTAGGCTGTCATGTGAAATTTTGTATCATGATAAATTGTGACATTTTGGCATTGTGATTGTAATTTCTGAGAGTCATTTTGCTTAAAACATTTTTGGTATTTTTACCTTAATCTAAGACATAATCACTATGAGTTCTAATTGATTCTCAACTCCATTCTAAAGATAATTTTGTGAAGAGGAACTTTAGTGCGTACAAGTTTCTAGTAGTATTTGATTTTCAGAAAGTATTAATGCTGTGCTTAGGTTGTACCTATACCTGCAGATGCTTAGGAATGATCATATATATAAAGGATGTTGTTTATATAGGACATTTGGAAGCAGTGAACGATGCTAAATTTCAGACTCGCTTTTCCATTCCTCTCAAGTCTTCCATGTTAAAAAAGATATAGCCTCATAGTGACAGACATCATATAGACTTTAACTCCTGTACAGCTGCCATCAATAGTTACTACAAAAGAATCAGTAATATGGGGTTCCACTGTCATGACTAGTACCAGTTAACATACAGGAAATTCACCTTTGGGATATGTGGTAAATGTGCGCTGCTGCAAAGCCTGCCACACCCACATGAGGTTTATACTGTACAGCTGAAATTCAAAGTTATAATCACTGGCTGCTCAGGATTTCACCCACCTTAGACTGAGACACTTGCCTTCCAGTGCAGTGTTATGAAAAGTAGTTATATTTCAACCAATATTATTTTGCACATACACTCATAAAAGATCTTCTAGAATGAAGGTGGGTAAATGGTAACTCATCAGCACCAGTGCTCTATCTTCGAAAGTTTATCGTATGCTAACCAACACCTACTCTAAAACTAACAAAAAAGTAATGAAACTTCTCTTTACCCTTAGTTTGAGCCAGCCTTTAAATATTTAAATGATAACGGTTAGCTCTGAGCAGTAACGCTTCAGGGGCAGGCACCACTTAGTTGTAGGTACTTTAGTAAAATAAATAAACCCGTAACCATTCAAATACACCCTTAAAACATTCGAAACTGAAAAATAAAAGTATTTTCTTGAAATAAAGTTAAATAAATAATTTTATTTACAAATAAATAAACAAAGAGTATAGATCTTGTACAAGGAACTGAAAATAAAACATTCAGTGTAAACTGCGTCTGTTTAGATATACATCATCTCTATTGTTTCTAGGTATTAAGTCCAAAATAGAATTCTTAAAGGTTTTATAATCCATATAATCCAGTTTGAGCTTTATCTCCAAGGGAATGCTTCATCTGTAACCCATGTAATATTTTGAAGTAATAGTCAGTCAGTCTAAATGTTTATAAGACTCCTATAATTATTTTCTGTGGCTTTAGTGTGGAATTTAGAGCATGACTTCCTGTTTCCACAGTTCCATACTTTTGGGGCGGGGGGGGGGGGAGACTCCCAAAAAGCTACTATCCAAATAAAACATCATCACCATCATGTCACCCAGTGCAACAGCTTCCAAAGAACATTAGACTGCAGGTATTATTTATTAGTTTTAAACTGCACTACACTTCCACAATAGAAAATAGATGTTTTCTGTATACAGATTTAAACATTTATTTTAAAGATTACTCAGTTACTGATTTTTCTTAATTCAGTACAGTTTTACTACAGATTATTTCACTTTTCTGGCACATTTTTGGAAGTATAGCAGCATTTCCCACCTGGTTGCAGTTCTTTTCACACACCTCTCTTCTTCTTTGTCTCAATTTTTGTTGAGAAACTCTCAAAAAGCAAAGCTGTGGTTCTAATCAGAATGAGCTGCCCAGGCAGATAATGCTTCTCTATAACGTCTGGCTTAAGAAAAGTTATATCTGAGGCACTATCACTCTTAGCAATTGTTAATCGTACCGCTACCACAAAATGGTGCAAACGCTTGTAATAATTTACACCATCTACAGTTTCAAAATATTTTCCCTTTTGCCTGTACCACCTGTTGTGAAGGTTTAGACTTCCCCCACGAATAACTTTATATCTAAGTATAATGTTGTGTACCCCCTTCTTAAGCAGTTGTGACCTGCTGGCTAGATAAAAGTCATCTTTTTCCCCTGTTTCCTTAGCAGTGTTACACTCCTAACCAGCTAATCAGATTGTCTTGTACTCAGGTACTGTATCCTAGCATTCCGAAAGTAGTGACTTGACATCCATTCTTGTATAAAAAATAAATAATTATTTCTTCACTGTAACTGTTCACGCTGTTATCTGCCTTTCCTCTATGTCCTCTGAACTGTTTTCCTGTAAACATCAGGATTCAATTTAAAACATTCTTATAAGCAGTGTTTAACTTTATCATAATTCAGACCATCCACATATGACATTTTGATCACAGTATTCATTTCTTACCTATCAGCAGAGGAGTTAAACACCTCAGCCATTGTTCTTGGTCAGTTTGGTGTTGCTTTACATACCCTTTCACATCTATGAATAAAACTATCGGATGTATTGCCCTCTTTATCCCTAGGAAATAAATTGCTAATGACCTTAACATCGAGGAGTCCCCCTCAATTAGTCATGTGCCTTTGACAGGAGGCCAACATCTCTATCTCATGGTGGTGCTGATTTGTTTTTTGGTTTCTGCCTCTTTGTACTCGCCTTGTCTCTCTCTGTTATATATCCATTTGCACATTAAGGCATTCCCATTCCATTCTGTCAGCTTCATTGACCTTCATTCTAGTTCAGGTCTCTTTAATTCCACCTGTGATTCATCCTGCGATGGTCTGAGCTGCATTGCTACATGCTCTCCACTGACAGTCACTACATAGCTGTCTCCATTTTCAGAGAACTGTATTTCAGCTGCACATACAACCGTTATGATATAGTCCTTAGGCATATCTGCATGCAAAAAAAATCCTTGATTTTGTACTTCTTAATCGGCATCGGCACTGACATTTTCGAAACTCCACAGAACTCATTTCTGTCTGTTTCCTAACTACTCTGACTAAACAATAAAATAACTACTGTGCATGATATACTGCTGAATATTTGACTTTCTAGCTACTAAGGTATGCACACAAGTTTTAGTGACCAAAACTGTTTTGTAGGCTATATAAACCAATCAATTTAGAAGGTATAACTGCTTCCTACTGATTAATATGTGAAGAATAAGGGCTATAGGCTTTAACTCCTGCACCGTTGCTGTCAATATTTAATGTAATGGAACTAGAACTATGGAGGGTTGGATCCCATCAGTTGTACCAGTTAATGTGCAAAGAGTAATTGGCCTTAAGGATGTAGAGTAAATATACACGTTAGATCTGATTAGTCACTGTTCAACAGGTAGACACTACACAGTTGTAGGTACACTGGCAAAATGTATAACACTTAAGCTAATAAAAAACAGCCCAAAACACTCAAAGATGCATAATAAAATTCTTTACTTAAACAAAATATGTCAAACAATTATCTTTCTAAATAAATATACAAACAGTACAGAATGTGTACAAGGAAATTAAAATAAAACATTCAAATGTAAAATGTTCAGAAACATCTAATATCTAAACCAGAAACTATCTGCATCTGGTTAAAGATATGTTGTCCTGTTACTGATTTTGTTTTTTTTTTTAAGTCTAAAATGGAGAATGCAGAGTTCCTAGAGGCAGAAGAATATAGCTTGAGCCTTGTTTTTATGGGTAATCTCTGACAGTAACTTCTGTAACTTTTTAAATTAACAGTTATTCCTCTGTTTATAAGACCGCAACATGATTTGCCATGGCTTTAGTTTGAATTTTAGATGATGCTTTTCTGTTTCCACAGTTAGGTATGTCTGCGGCAGGGGTTGAGGAAGGAGAGTCACAACAAGCTGTTGTCCAAATAAAGCATCATCATTGTCGTCATCATCATCATCATCATCTGAATTAGTCAACACCTTCCAAATAGCATTAGACTTGTATTGCTTTAATTTTGCGAAGTCCAGAAGCAAGGATAGGATTATTTTTAGACTGAATTACATTTCCACAGTACTAGATTTTCACTTTTTATGTACCAATTTATGCATTTATTTTAAATGTTATAGTTACTGAACATTTATCTTAATTCAGTACAGCAAGTTCACTTTTCATGCATTTTTCTTTGGAAAAAAACAGAAACAATTTCCAAGTTTATTACAGTTCTTCAGACACTCCTTATTAGCTTTGAAGTTCTCCTTTTATTTTCTTGAACTAAGCACACTATTGGAATTAGTCCCTCACAGTCCTAATCAGACACTTCTTAACATATATCATATAATTTCCACATAAGCCATTGCTAATTTTACTAATCAGAATCATTATTAGCTGCATTACATAATGACTTAAGCACTGAGCTATGCAGTTGGGGGTCTAGGTTTCAAACCTATAACTTCCTACCTGCATAATGTAGGACTCTGAACAAATCGATTGGTTGTCTTTTACTTCATGGTTTCCATTCTTGCCTATGATGACAGTCATACTATATTTAAAGAACATAAAAGTCTCTTCATAGGATTGCTTATTTATACTGCAGCAATTATCACTGATCAGTCAGCATTCAACAGATTGATACCACACAGCTGTAGATTGTATGATTCATTTTTGTTTAAATAATATTAACTCACACAGGAAGATGATTATATAATAATAATAATCCACATGGGAAGACAATCATGGTCAAAAATAACAAAATAAAATAAAAATAAAATAACACAGACCAGAGAGTTAGACACTTTTCAGACAGCTTCAGACTTCATTTTAAGCTTCCTGCTGTTGATAAGGTAATCTGTTCTGTTGAAACTTTCCAGGCTGCTTGGACCCCAGGTCTTGACTGACTTAGTCCAGGTTCTTCCAGTCTGTTAGGAGTAACCTGACAGCTTTTCTTTGCCTTTGGTATGGAATTTACAGCTCATTCCTGCTCTGAAAGTCAACATGGTATTTACTGTACTCACTGTCACTTTTTTAAGGGATATTCTTTCAACTAGATATACCTTTTCTCATATGCATACTTGCTGTATGTCTATATATCAGCTTTGGCAGGCTCAATTAGTCATGTCAGTAACATTCTGAAATGAGCCAGTGTTTGATTCCACATTACCCAGCCACTCTACCCAAAAACTCCATCTCATGACAAGACTGGAGAACCTGATAGTCCTTAATGGCATGGTAACACTACAGATAGGGTCCCTGGGGGTGCATAATACTGTGACAGCTCCCTTACAAATGCACACGGTGGCAGAAATTTCATAGTACTAGGACCAAATGATGTTCTTTGAACTGAGGAATGACTTCTCAGGCATTGGTGACATATACTCAGGATTTTAGTTCTCCTGTTGTGCACAAAGTGCTCTGAGTGGAGGAACAAATACACAGTTTGGCAGGCATTTTATAGTAGTAAGGCCAGGTGATGTCCTTTGAAATGGGGAAAGACTTCTCAGACACTTGTGACGTATATTCAGGATTTTAGTTCTCCTCTTGTGCACAGAGTGCTCTAGCTGGAGGAACAAACAGTTCCTTTTCCATTGTACTTTGCGTTAGTTGACACATGAAGGATTATGAGGTCACAGCCAATAGTCCTCTGCACCAGGATCTGTAGGTTCCATTTGTTTATGATATCACACCTTGTGCCATGTAAAGTACAGTTTGTTAACTGTGGCATCTGCTTTGTATCTAGGTCTTATTCTCCAGCTTTCTGGGAAACTGCATTAATATAGCCAGTGGTATTTCTAAAGTGGAACTTTGTTTTGAAATTTCAAACTTCCGTTGTACATTCTGTTTCTTTCAACTTTTGATGTTAAATCTTTCCCTAAATGAGAGTTTTCAGTGGCAGTGTCTCATTTTATGGTGCAGTTTTTTGCAAACATTTGGTGCTAGCTTGTTCCATAACATCATTCCCTACTGGCATGATATAACCCCATGTAACTCCAGCCTCTTTGGGTACCTTAGCTTTCCATGCTTTTCCTGCTTATTCTGACATTGCAGGTACAGTTATCATAGCCTACATTTCATCAGAATTTGCCGGTATCACAGTAGACTGCACGATAGGGTCATGCTCCTTCTGAGCATTAGTAGTTACAAAGACTTTTTTGTTAGTGGAATAATTTTGCAACAGATTCTACCATTTGTAGCAATACAAATTGAGCTACAGATGCCACCATTTGTGGCCCTGCAGCCTGTGTTGCACAGTCACTAATCATGACACTGCTGGCTCTATTGCAGATTACACCATTCATGGAGCAGATGCCTCTGCTGCAGATTCCACCATTCATGGGGCAGCTGGCTTTGCTGCAGATTCCACCATTCATGGAGCAACTGCCTTTGCTGCAGATTCCACCATTCGTGGAGCAGCTATCTCTGCTGCAGATTCCACCATTCATGGAGGAGCTACCTTTGCTGCAGATTCCACCATTCATGGAGCAGCTGCCTTTGCTGCAGATTCCACCATTCGTGGAGCAGCTATCTCTGCTGCAGATTCCACCATTCATGGAGCAGCTGCCTTTGCTGCAGATTCCACCATTCGTGGAGCAGCTATCTCTGCTGCAGATTCCACCATTCATGGAGGAGCTACCTTTGCTGCAGATTCCACCATTCATGGAGCAGCTGCATCTGTTGCACATTCAACAATTTATGGTACAGCAGCCTCTGTTGCAGCTTCCATCTTTTGTGGTACTGCAGTGTCTGCTGCACCACCTCCTTATGCTATCGTTGCTATTTTAACAGTTGCTTTTACCTTCTACGTTTAATTCTTTTCCAGAGTCATGTACCATACCATAGCACAATGCACTGCAGCTTTCTGTGCCACCTGAGCAGTAGAAACATGATAGACAGTATCCCACATGGTCAGTAGTCACATGCTGGATACTATTCAAGAACTTTTGAAGTGTAGAATGGGAAGCAACATGCTGTGGATTTTCATCTCCCAGTCCCATCCTATCACTTCCTTATGTTTTACGGTAACTGAGCACCTTTGAATTTTTGAGGAAGCAAGTTTTAATTCATATTCTTTTAGTTCATTTTTGCTTCCTGGCAGTTAATGCATATTGATTCCAAATACCCTGCAATCAACGTTTAATGACAGTATCTTATCTTACACTATTTTCATTTCTCATTTCAGCAGTAGTTTATTCTGATCTTCTAGCATGATAGTTTTTTTTTTTTTTTTTATTTCTAGGACATAGCAACACTTTTTTTTTTCAATTTTCTTCTTTTTCCAAGCAGATTGGGTAGGCTTATTGTTCAGGGCTGTGTGACCATGTGACATTAGCTAAACAGCTAAATAGCTAATGTCCTCTTGCTTTTACATGATGAGCTCCAACCCAGCAGCCCTTCCACACCTGGGAGAACATCTCACATGAGTCAGAGACACTGGAAGGTGGACAGGAGGGAAGGATTATAGAACTTAATGAATGCTGCTGACATGGATGCTGATGTGTGTTTGCCTGTTAGTCTGCAGAGTGATGAGTACATCCAGTCAAGTGGGAATGCAATAGGCATATTGAGGGAGTTGCCCCCACCTCCACAATAATGCTTACCCAGTTGTCCTGGCCACCTTTCAGACTGTTTGGGGCATTACTATTCCGGTCTTCATCCAGACCATAGTATTCATCATGCACTAACAAACTCCTTCGCACTGTCTGCTAATAGAAATGAGCGGGTGAATGCTTCATCATTACTCTTTCTCCCTAGACAGCTCTTTCAGAACCTGCGCTACTAAGGAAACTCAGGTGGACTGGGTCACAGTCAGGGCTTCATAGTTCTACAACATGAAGCCTGCACTGGGTTTACTTTTCAGTTCATTTCCTTTAGATTGTACAAACTGGGTGGAAGTATATTATTTTACTTTGAAGTACTGTATAATACTTAGGCATTAGTAGCAGCTTTATTGCTATATTTTCATCTGATGTAAGAAATGTTTGTTTCCCCTTCTAAAACCTTGGGGTTTCTTTCAGCTTTCACTTCATCTAGAGTTATGAACTTTCTCATTTCTTTGACACCAAGACTTTAGTACATTACTTTAGGCATTCTGGAGTGTTTGCTTCATGTCTGATTTTTTGTCTGGGTGATCAGTTCTGTATTCATTTAAGTAACAGATACCGAATGTGTGGACTCATTATTTCTGCTTTCAATTAAATTCTCAGTTTCAGACACTGTGTATTTGGAGTTCTTTACAGTTTCACTCTTTCCTTCTTCACTGCTTTATTTCTCTGCATGAAAAAAAAAATCCTTATATGCATTTTGCTTGCTTAGTTTGTTTGTTGGATAACACCATCACACTGCACTAGAATTAGCACCAGCCCATGGGCTCTTTCCTTCATGTATGGCTCTGACCTTTCCAGCCAACTCCATTTCACAGTCATGCCAACAGTTTACAGTTTTAGTGAGAGCTGGAGATTGAGCTATACCTTCAGCCCTTTCCATATTTAGAATTATTGACTATGGTGCCCCGGTTAAACAGTTTAACATTCCAGTATTCTCTTTCCTGGTGTTAACCAGTTGTGATGTAATATCTGCTTTAGCTCTTTATTGCACGATAGCTGCAGGTGAAGAGTTAGTCTCAGTTTCCCATAAGCCACTTTGCACTTTTACATTATCGTATTTATATTTTTCTCAACAACAGGAAGCATGTTATATGAGTTCTTTGGAAACTTACAATCTGTGTTTGCATCTGTTTTATTACCAATATCCCTTGCTTTTGTTAACATGGAGTGGATGTTAAAATGTTAAAACTCCTCTCTCTTTTGTAAACAACAGAATTTACACTTTCTGATATCACAGTTTACCATAAGTGTCTGCGTAGTCAGATGCTTACTCCAGTCCTCCTCTCCTGACCCTTCAGGTGACTTGAACCACTAATAAAAGTTGAATCACCAGGAGCATAGGCAAGGCTTTATCATTTTATGCCACAGGGCTAAACACTGTTGAATTTAATGTTATAAGAATTGGAGAGACACTCATTTAAGGTAGCACCATAAGAACCTTTGCATAGTGGTTGTTGTAGCTTGTGTTAAATGCAGTTTTCTGTGGTTAGTACATTTTGGTGATGTGTCTTAGTATATATTTGTGTTGTAAATATTCAAAAAATATAAACTTAAATAGTTATTCCTTACTGTAGAGATAAACTACCATTATTAAAAGTTTGTGCAGTTGTTCTTTTGATGAACTGCCATGTTATTTATTTTATTTTTTATTTTACCACTGCAGTGCTTTGATGACTACCACATGCTTATTCAGACATTTTCAGAGTTTCTTAAATAATACTTTTCCTGTTAAACATGTATTCAGACATACTTACATTTTGTTGAAGTGTCTTTGTACATGTTTGTGTCATAAATATTCAAAATATATAAACTTAAATGGATATTCCATGTTGTAGAGCTAAACTTCCATTATAAAAAGTTTGTACAGTTGTTCTTTTAATGAGGTTCCATTTATCACTGCAGTGCTTTGATGATTGCCAGAGACTTATTCAGACACTTTCAGAGTTTTTTAAATGGTACTTTTCTGGTTAAACACATAGTCAGACATATTATCAAACAAACCACATAAATAATAGTTTTACTTCTTCAACTATAGAAGAATGCTGGCATATTTTATGCTTATAAATGCAGCATTTGAAATGGTAACCTCAGTGCTAAGTCCGTTTTGTACTAGTCTGTAAAATAGATACATTTACAGATATTTCTTCTTGTCTTGCATTAAACACAGAACCAGACTTTGGGTTTGCAGTCTTTAAACTATTGTTTCCAAACTGATTTGCCTGTGTACTTTTATGTATAAAATTATAGTTTGCTTTATTTATCTGCATCTTTCAGGCACTCGCAGAGACCTTAGGCTGGGGTTGTAAATGTTATCACAAAGTATACACTAAGTTTATACTTTATGTATGTATTCTGAATTCTAGAACAGTCCTCCCCTAATGCTTGTGCTGTCGTTTTTACTCAGAAAGGTTACATGTAGTGTACACTTACTGGTAACCTCTATCTTTGTGTAAAATTAACCTACCACTACTTTCCATGTGAAACAACTATGGCCGATTTGGCTTTAGGAGTTTGCTGTCTGATCAAGTTTCTTTGATGCAAGCTTACAAGTGGTTTTGAAAAATGCTTAATTTCTGTGGTATATCAAATAAACAACCAGAATTTATAGCAGTCGCCATTTTTTTATGACCCATGAAAATTTGATTTATTTAATTTAATGTCCCTATAGTCTGCCTTTTTTCTTACTAATGTTTTCTTTCTTTCTTAGCCGTGTGCTGTTGGACTGCATTTTACCTTTCACTGCTCTGTGGTGTTGGACATCAGCTGTTTGTTGACACTCTGTTCCTTAATTTCTTCTTCTCCCTGTCAAGTATACCATTGGTCCTTGGCTTGTATGATCTCCCCAGATGGAGGAACAGATTAATTTTATCAGTTAACCTCTGTCCACATGGTGTGTGGTAAAACTGCCAGGTGGAGAAGCGCACAAGTGTTGTGAAAAAAGCACCTTATCTCTGTGGTGACATTCTTCTCAGTGCCCTGCTCACTCGTGTTTGACCACTGACATCTGTACCACTCACCCCACTGAGGTATCCATTGGAACTGTGATATCAGGTGCACCCCAACATACTCCCCCTGACTCCCAGAAGAACTCGACAGGCAAACGCCATCATTCCTCACCTATACTCAGTTGGCTCTTCCATTGCCTGGGCTGCTGTCACACTCCCTTTGTCTGGGTTATAGTCAGGTCTTCATCCCTCTCCTTTTTTAGTACATTGACAATAGGCAAGTTATTTACCGTACTTAAATTGTACACCAAATTCTGATGAAACACTTACATTTTCAAACTTTTCCAAGAGCTGGTTCACATTCCATCCATATACATCTATCAGTGTTTCTGATGTTTTATGTACTTTTTCTGAAGTACAGTAATTTATTAAATACTAGAATTTGGAGTACACATGCAGTCATGTTGTTTGTCTAGTCTCTAGGTGAAATAACTTACTGTACTTTCATTTAAAGGGCATTGGACAAGTTTTGAAGCATCTTTGTTTTACAATCAGTTTCATTCACAGTTATACTCCTCATGTTAAAACTATGCTCCAAGTAATTTTGCAAAAAAAGAAGATTATAGTGTGTCATTTTATTTTTTAATTTTATTGTTTACTCACTTTTAATGTATAATCACATCCACAAAATGATGTCACTGCAGATATAGGGTAATGATTTACATATAACTACAGACCATTTTGGGTAACCTAAAACAACTCACCTCTTCAGAAGAGCAGCTTCTTACTTACATTACAATTTCACTATTACATAATCAAGTGTTACTTTTCAATGTAAAGTGTTTATTTATTTATTTTATTTTACATTTGTTGACCGGGATAGTCCGAATGTATACCTGCTCATTTTCAGCGGAGGTCCGGGGAGAAAAGCTCCATACATACATACAGAAAAACTGTTACATTAAACAAGTTAAAACACTGTTACAGATACAATACATAGGATAAAGGTAATTCATTCTGCCATATATAAATCTGATTTGTTATAGAGTAACAATTAGGAAGCAATGTAGGGGTGGCCAAAAGACCTCTTTAGCACATGTTTATATTGCCAGAGTTAGTCAGGATTAGAGCAAGGACCTACCTTTTTTATTGCCTTTTAAAGTACTGTTTTATATATTTTTTTTAATTGGGTTAAAACGGGTTCTGAAGTAAGCTCAGCAGGAAGTGAGTTCCATATTTTGCCAACAGAGTTGGCATATAGAGAGTCTCCAGATGAGTTGTTGCTTTTGAGGGTTTGGACTAGTAATTTGTTGGATGAGTGAAGTGTCTTGAGGTTGCTGTAAGGGGTGATAATTTTTGTAAGTACGGGTATGTTTTCAGCTTGCTAGAGAATTTTATATGCTACTATTAGCTGATTGTACTGAAGTTGGATAGGCAATTCTAGCCACCCTTGATTCTTTAGGTTCAGACAGTGGTGTGTTCTGTATGCTGCTCCAATGGCAAATCTAGCAATATGATTAAAGCAGCTAGAGAGTTTATTAAGGTCAGACTTACTCAAGTTTGTGAAGAGAAGGGATGCATAAAGGAGGGTGAAAAGTAGATGAGTATGGGCAATTACTGTCCTACCTAGTGGAGTGAGGAAAGGTTTGATCTTGTATAGTGAGCCAAGTTTTTTATTAACTTTTTTAATAGTTTGATTAATATGCATATCAAACTTAAGGCTATTATCAACTGTTACACCTAAGAGTTTGGTACAGGGATCTGAGACAATGACAGTGCCATTGTTAGATTTTATAGTAAAGGTTGGAGCGGAGGCTTTACGAGTGGGGCAGAAAAGCAGTAGCTTCATTTTATTAGGATTTAATAGGAGACGATTACAGAGCCAGTTTTCGACAGTATTAAAAATATTTTGGGATAGAGTGCGCAGACCTAAAGGGGAGTTTGCAGAGCAAATCAAAGTGGAGTCATCTGCATAATGAATGCAGGTGGCTATTGCGATGACTTTGTACAGGTCATTAATAAAGATAGAAAATAATAGGGGTCCTAATATAGAGCCCTGAGGGACCCCAAAGGTGATAGGTAGAAGGAAAGATAGTTTGTTGTGCCATAGTACAGCCTGTTGTCTGCCACTCAGATAAGATTTGAACCACTGGGTAACCTGGACATCTAGGGGAATAGTTTTAAGTGTGTGCATGAGTAGTTGGTGGATGACCATGTGGAAGGCTTTGGTGAGATCAAGAAAGAGAACAGAAGAAAGCTTATAATTGTTTTGGTTTTGAGTAATAACATTGGAGAGGAGGGCTGTGGTTGTACTGTGGAATGGTCTGAAACCATGCTGTGAGTTAGACAGGAGATTGTGCTGAATGAGATTGCTCAGGAGTTGTTTATGGATGCACGTCTCCATAATTTTAGCCAGGGGTGACAAAATAGCTATAGGTCTGTAATTTGACAGTTCAGTGGAACTGCCCCCTTTGTAGAGTGGAATAACATAGGATGTCTTACAGATGGAGGGGATAGTGGCTTCTGATATAGTTCTATTGATCAGGATAGAGATCGGATATGCTATGGTATCTGCAGCTTTTTGTAGATACTCAGCTGGGAGGAGATCCGCTGCAAGGGTGGTAGGTTTTAGTTTCTTGATTAAGTTACAGATAAGTGATGTGGAAACTGGTTGAAAGTTAAAGGAGAGTTGAGAACTAGGTGCAGCGGTGTTAGGACTTGGACAACTGGGAAATAGTTGGTTAGCTAGTGACTGGATAGTTTCTGTGAAGAAACTATTAAAGTAATTGGCAACGTCTTCTGAAGGTTTTTGGATCATAGCCAAGGTAAGAGTTGTGCATTGCCCTGGGTGAATAAGTTTATTTATGCCTGCCCAAAACTTTTGCGGATTGTTTTGATGCTTCTGTTGTAAATGGCAGTAAAAGTTTTGTTTTTATCTAGGGTGGTAGATTTTTTTAGTGTTGTTCCTTAGTTGTCTAAATCTAAGTTGATCTAAGGGGGATTTTGTATTACACCAAGTGGTCCAAGCTTTGTTTCTAAGTAAGGTCATTTGTCTGGTTTCTTTTGAAAGCCATGGAGCAACTTTTGCTTTAGTTCTTAAAGAACGTGCAGGTGCATGGGTATCAAGGATCGCTAGTAATCTGGTGTTGAAATGTGCAGGTTCTTCAAGTGGTAGATGTTTTAGGACAGCCCAATTACATGCTTTGAGGTCATTTTGGAAATTAGCGGGGTTAAAGTTTTCATTGTTTCTAATTGTTTTGTAAGTAGGTTGGTGGGGGATGTCAGTCTTATGCCTGATTATATTGATAAGAAAATGGTGACTTATGTCTTCAGGTCGGGTACCAGCCCTATACATGTGGGGATGGCTATTAATGAGTATCCAATCTAGGATACTATCTTTGTTCTTAGGTTTACTGAGCCTAGTAGGGGAGGATATGATCTGAGTAAATCCGTATAGATTTACATGGATGGTCGGAGATTCTGAGGAACAGATATTCCAGTCGATGTTGAAGTCTCCTAGAACAATGGTTTCTTGAGGGTTGGTACTAGACAGCCAAGAGAAGATATCTTCTAGGGTGATTGCGTTATTTACCTGGGGGAATGTAGACACGGGCTTTTGTTTTTCACCTGCAATACCTAGCTGTTAACTTGTCTTCGTAGGAAGTAAGAATATCTTGATGCATTTAGCATGGAAATATAATAGCTTATACATTAGTTTAATTTGTAAAGTATTGTGGGTTCAGGCTTTTGTGATGACATGGTACAGCCTTCTCAACAAAATTAAATGCAAAAACAGCACACTTTTTTCATCAAAGCTCTATAGTTTGTTATAGTATATGGGGTTTAGGTGGAATTTTGAATTAATCAACCAGGCTTTGATGTTGGAGAAAGATTCCAGGGTGGGCTGTTGAAGTTTATCTATATTTTTGGCTGCACAGACTAATGTAGAGGCATCTGTGTATTGGATCAATGCTGCTTGGGTAGTGGCTCAGTGCAGGTCATTTATGAAGAGATCGAAAAGCAAAGGACCTAATATAGAGCCTTGGGAGACTCCTGATGCTGAAAGAAAGGGAGATATCTCCTTCTGCCATCTAACCGCTTGTTGACTGTTGGACAGAGAACTTTTGAAACATGCAGTGGAGGGATTGTCAATATCTAGGTGGGAGAGTCTGAGCAAGAGTCTTTGATGGAAGACTGTGTTGAAAACTTTTGAAAACTGGAAGCTCAAGCAATACCACAGAGACTAGGTTGGAGACTGTGGAGATGCGATGATAAGGTTGGACAACTGTACTGGGCTGGGAGAGAAGAGACTTGCCAGTGATACAGGCAGAGAAGCTGGAATTGTATGTATTTTTTCAGGGATTTTAGACAGAGGTGATAAAATGGCTAAGAGCCTGTAGATGGACAGGGCAGTTGTGGCTCCATCCTTATGTAAGGGGTGTATGTAGCATTTTATCCATATGGCTGGGATATAGCTTTCATTTATGGAACAATTTATTAAGATGGATTCTGGGTAGGCCAGGACATCAGCATCTATTTTTGGGTATCCAACTGGTAAGTCATTGGGGTGAGTGATGTGGGCGTCAGGGTTTTGAGCAGTTTTGCAATGGCCGATATTGGTAAAGGCTGAAAAGAAAAGTTTTGTGGGTGAGACAAGGGGACTGGATGTGGGGAATTATTCATAGTGGCAGCTAGTTTGATAAGGAGGAAACAGATTTTATGAACTGGGTATTGAACTGGCTGGCTATGTTATTATCCTATGTGGTTGTGTTTGGAATTGGCTGAGTAGTTTTTCCAGGATGTAGTAATTGGTTAATGATGTACCAAAAAATGTTGGGATTTTTTGATGACTTAGCTGTAGTTTTGTGTAGTAGTGTTCTTGTCTGCTCTGATTTTGGTTTTAGTCAGATTCCTGAGTTGTTTATATTTTTGAAGGATGATATTGGTATTGTTATGTTTCCAAGCTTTCTGTGCGTTATTCCTTTCTATAATTACAAGTTTGGTTGGTATAGAGAGCCAGGGAGCTGGATTAGTTTTGATTTATTTTTTTTGTTTTGATAGGGGCCATTTAATTTAGTATATTCAGAATACTGAGTTGAATGTTTCTACAGCTTGATCTAAGCTTGTTTTCTGAAGGATTTTCTAAATTATTGATTTAAGGTTGAAGATGAATAGGTTGCTGTCAAATTAGGAGAGGTTCTGAGCTTGCAGTATACAGACACATGTACAACTGCATGGACTCAGACATACCCAACAGAATTAATATCTGCTCCTCAAGGAAAAACAGACCTGTCTGGTGGGCCTCTTCTATCAACAAGCTTTACAACAAAAGGAAGAAACTGTTGTCCAAGGGTAAAAAGGAACAAATGCCAAATCGGAAGAACCCCTCCTCTGCCTCAACAAGCAAATTAGATCACTAGTGAAAACCTCCAAAGCCAATTATGAGCTGAAACTGGCCTCCAAAACAAATGGAAACCACAAGTCCTTCTTTGGTTATGTTAGGAACTTCCATGGCAAAGCCAAAGTTTGTTCTGAACTATTACTTAATGGTATCACTTACACCGAATCACTGATCCTATTGACTTAGCCAACCTGCTAGCTGATGGGTTCAGTGCAATCTTCACCCCCTTATCACCCCCCAAAGGCCCAGTTGACATCCCCAATGCTTGTCCCCACACCTCACATCTCCATAGATCAAATGTTAAAGTTCCTATCCAAGGCTAAGAACACATCTTCCATGGGACCTGATAGTATCCCAGGCTGTATTCTGCACCATCTCCAGCAAGAACTAGCTTTACCATTGAGCACCCTATTCAACTACAGCCTAATTACAGGCTTCATTCTAGCAGAGTAGAGAACTGCCATTGTCATACCCTTGCACAAAGGTGGTGCCACTACTGACCCTGGAAACTATCGCCCCATCAGTTTGACAAGTCTAATCTGTAAAGTCATGGAGTGTATTATTATGGATCTCATAAACAAGGACAAAGGCAGTCTCCAAGCACTCGACTCCACCCAATTCAGATTTGTCAGGGGCAGATCTTTCTTACTGAGCCTAGATGACTTCCTTGAGACTGTCACCAAGGAATTGTATGAGGGAGAGTCAGTGCATACAGCTTCCCTTGACCTGGCTATGGCCTTTGACACAATCCCCCACTCAGGCATCATCAAAAAGCTAACACAACTTGGTGTTATTTCGTATCCAGTCAGATGGGTGGCCAACTGGCTCACAGATAGGACCTACAGGGTCAAAATAAGTGCCACCACCTCTGACAGCAGACCTGACACTAGTGGTGTTCCCCAGGGATCTGTCCTAGGACCCCTACTGTTTGGCATATACTTTCAGAGGTCTAGGCAAAGACAAAGGGCCTGTGGCTGACAAAGCTTGAGGATGACTGTAAGTTGGGTGCTGTCACTGACTCCCCATGTATTATCATACTATTCAGCAAAAACATGGCCTCTACTAATTACCACATCAACAGCAAACCCCTAAGCACACAATCTGTTGTGAGAGACCTGGGTACTCAGATTGACAACAGTTTCACATTCGACCATCATGTGGCGGCGGTGGTCAGAAACGCCTTTTACTTTGTTCATTTCATAAGTAAAGGGATTGCACCACCCTTATTAGACCTATAATTTAGTATAATGCCCCATTTGGTATGTACCTCTCTAAACAGCTGTACCAAATGGAAAGGCCACAGAAATACCTCACAAAGAGAATCCAAGTCCTCCAACACCTATCCTATGCAGACAGGCTGAAATCACTATCATTCTACTCAGTATCATACAGATTGCTCAGATGTGATCTGTGTCTTGGCTACAAGGCAATATCGGACCCTGCCCTACTAGAGATGCTCCATATCCATAAGTCTAACTAGTCGTGCAGTACCCACTCGATAGGTCTAAATCTAATATGTGACATCAACAAAACCTGCTGGAGAGACAAGTTTGTCTCCCAGAGGCTGCCCCATCTCTGGAATAGACTTCCCATACACGTCAAACAGAGTACCTCACTGACCCTCTTCAAGTGCAACCTTGATGAGTGGATGGGAAACCATAAATTTGTCCCAGGGGTTCCACTTTTTTCCCTCATTGACAGGGGTGACAGGTGCTGACTGAGGTTTCTTTTGGGGGGATAAACTCTTGGCTAGGCTTGTAAGGGCCACAGGGCCATTAGTCTAGTAACTTCCCATGATCCTATGATCCTATGATTATAGTGTTGTTGTTTTTGGTTTGGAGGATGTTCCTTAATTGCATGAATTGGTGTGTGATCCCTTAAAGTATCTGGTAGGGAAGTTGCTGAGAGAATTTAGTTAGGGTGGTGGTGTGAATACAGTGCATGGTTTAAGTACCATTTTTGGTTTATTGTATCTGATGGGAGTATATATAAAATGAGTAAAGCTGTATAAGTTGATGACATTGGTGGACAGGCCTGAATCAATGGTCTGCCAGTTTATATTGAAGTTTCCTAATATTAAAGTTTTTGAGGTGATGCTATCTGATACACAGGGAAGGATTTCTTCGGTGGTCTTAATGTTATTTCCAGGGGGTACACAGGTGCCTATAATGCTCACTCTTTTGTGTACATTGATTTTAAGGGAGGTGATTAGTATTTCTGTATTGTGGAATTGAGAGGGTTTAGGTGGGGCACAATGAGAGCTGTTATACATGATTGCTATTCCCTCTCCTTTTTTGGAAGGCCTAGCTTATCTTATTATATTGCAGTCTGCTGCTAGGATCTTATTATGTAGTGTTTCTTTTTTAAGCCATGTTTCTGTAATAACTAGTACATCAGGTTTATGGAAAGCTATCCAAGCATGGAGTTATGGTAACTTATTGTGGATGCTTCCAATATTGATTGAGAAAAGTTGCAGGCCAGGTGTCTTTGTTTGGGAGGGTTTTGTGATGGAACTCTGTTGGAGTTTGTTGGCAGTGTTGTTAAGAGTTGCTTTGTGGCTCTGGATTTGAGGATATGTTGCTGCAAGTTTTCAGGGTAGTGGTGAAATTGGCGAGATAGTAGTAGGGTGATTTTTATTTTTGTCTAGGTCTATTACCTACTTTATACAGGGAGGAGTTACACTGGAGATCATTCTTTTTAAAGAGGGAGGGTCTGTTGTGGGCAAGAGGGTGGGGAATACACTGAAATAATGATGAGATTTGTGAGGGAGTTCTGAGGAGGTGTAGTGAGGGTGCAGGTTGTAGTTATGGAGGAGCTGGTGATAAGTGGTTAGAGTAGTAGAGCTAACAGGGAGAGTAGTATAGGAATCTGTATAGAGAGCATGATGTGAAAGAAGGTTACAGAGAGGAAGGCGAGGTGACTGAGATTGTATTAGTGGGAAAGACAGTTAGGAGGTGCTGTTTGGGAAAGGTGTGTGTTGGTGGTAGCAAGAAAGGAGTGGTTTTGTAAGAACAGGGATGTTGTGGTTGTTAAGTAATGCAAATGGCGGTATGAGAGAGCAGTAGATAGACAATGTTAGTTTCTGGAAGGACTTTGATCTGCTGGGAGGTCCTAAAGAGATTCTCAATTCAGGAAACTGGTTGTATGGCAGGACTGTAGAAAGAGGGAGTTAATTACTGTGAGCACTGAGTGCTGCTAGGAGATGCTAAAGAGGTTATTGGTTTAGGTGGGAAAATAGAAAAGTTTTATTAGTACTTGGGTTAGTGTGGGAGAAGATTGCCCCAACAAAAAGACTAGGTGGTTAGTTGAAACTGGAAGCGTGATTAGGTTACTAAAGTGTAAGTGAAATTACTGTATAGTCAACTGAAAACATTAACTTATTGGTTTGGAATCAAATTATAGCAAGCATGTAATACCTATTTCAGCTGTGATTTACATATAGAGTGTATAACAGGTTGTGAATTAAATGTAGTTTGGGATATACTTTGTATTCTTTGTTTGAGTTGGAGCTACTAATGGAAGAACTGATATGTAACTTTCTTGGGACGTCATGGGGCATAGTCTGTTCTAGTCCTGAATGGACTACCTAGCAGTTGGAGGATTACTAGAACGAGTCAGGAAGCAGGGAGATGTTTAAGCTTTATACGGAGTCATATGAAATGGAATGAAGCATCCTTTTTCATCCCTAACTACACATCAGCAGCTCAGCCACTGTGACTTGGCTGGGAGTCAGCCTCCTCCACACTTACCGCTGTCAGCTACACAAGACTTCTTCCTTACACATGCATTATACTTTTAGTTCTTTGCAAAGAGCGCAGTCCTCCCATGCATATCAATGTACTTCTCAGCTATATTGCATTTCATTGGAGATGTTTCTGCTTAGAAGCAACTGTGAGCAATTATTTTCTATCCTCCACCTAAATTATAAGTTGCGGTCAGAGGGTATCCACCTCAAGGTACGGCACTGATGTTTCTCACTTCTGCCTTGCAGCCACCATAAAAAATAATTTCTTAGGGCAAATTTTGAAAATGTTTATAATATAATATGAAGATGTTGAAAAACTGGGACAGCAATCCTGAAGATTCCCAACATTGTATGTGTGCATTTTATTGACCTATGCAATCTCTTGATGTAGTCAATTTTGAATATTTCAAAGTGCATTTGAGAATATATGATGACATTTGTCATTTGTCAGATCCAGGACAAAATATTTGTAGAGCCTAAAAAATTGTAAGCTAACTTTGTAAGTGACTTCCTTCAATATTAATGACAGATTGCCTGCAAAGAAGGAGGAGGTTAGTCCTTTTAGTGAAAGTGGATGCTGTCCAAGTACTGACAGGTGCTGCATTGCAATAGCTCATCAACTGAATATGATTACCTGTATTAATATGTAACTTGTGGGAAGGAGGTTGTAAAAACCTATCAGCAGTCACTGTTAGACTGTCAGATGCTTTCACTCTTGGTTTAAGGTACATTGGAGATATGCCAAGACGCATTCATATTAACTAAGACAGGGTAGCCACTCTGCACAAAGCTGATCCTGACTTTTATATGAGCGGTCCACCTTAAACAATGTTTGCAAGTAGCCCCTATTCCTTATAGGACACCCTACTATTTTCTCCTTCAAGTGAAATAATAAACTTTGACATGGTAGTCTTACACCATGAGAAAATGCTAACCTGTCCTTGTGCTTAACTCCAGCCGTAAGATGACTGTTGAAGAGCTTTGGTTATTTTCTATTCTCATTCACCTTAATATCTTTCAACTCTATATTAAGCTGGCATCAAGGCATTGTTTGAGATGGCAACTAATTTTTAGAATAGCTCCCCTACTGTTAATGCGATACACTAAACTAATTTCCTTCAGAATGCACTTAAAGGCTTCCTTGCAATCATTTGTCACTGCAGCTCTTCTGTCAATGTTGTTTTTGACTACATCTTTGCCAAGACTTACCTACTTTGTATATATTTTGAAAAGTATCTCTACCCAGTGTTACTTTTGACTGTCTCAGATGTAGTTTATATTTTCACACTGGCTGTGCAACATGCTATGTGCTGTTAACTGTTTTTCTTTTCTGTTGACATCTTACTAGCATAGGATAATGATTGTGTCTTCAATCGTAACCAAGTTGCAATACATTTGAGAAATGGGTATTAAGAAATTCACCTTGAGAACAGAGCAAAGTGAAGCCTGAAAGGTGAAATTTGGCATGTTTTTTCATGTATTACAGCTTAGTGCCATAGCACAATTATATATTATACATGAGGCTTTTATTTCTCCAATGCAGTATTATACAGACAAAGAAAAAAAAAATGTAGAAGCAAAGTGTGCTCCAGCACATAACATAGGCACACAGAATCTAGCCTCAAATGTACTAAAGCACACCATACCTGTAACACAGACATAAATAGAACTTCTTAAATGACAGGAACTCTATATTTTGGGGACTGTATACTCCTTTCATGTGTCTTGATGAAACCTAAGCTGCTTCCAACAACTTCTGCACTTGATAACCTAAGCTAAAATAAATGCGCTTTCGATAAGCTGTCTATGTGACCAAATAAACAGTAACTGTACATGTGTGTGTGTGTGTGTGTGTGTGTGTGTGTGTGTGTGTGTGTGTGTGTGTGTGTGTGTGTGTGTGTGTGTGTATATATACATGTCCATTATCTATGTATAAGTGCATGCATGCCAGAAATAGCTGTCATGTAAATATAATTTGGTGTAAAACTTTCTCTAACCAATATCGCTAAAAGTACCAGAGTCAGAACCCAGAGAAAGAGAGAGTACTGCTTCTGTGTAAAGTCCATCCCTGTGGTTCACTCTATATCCAGCTAGATATCTCCTGTGTGAATGATCAGATTACAACTGTACACAATCTCATTACTTGATCACAATGGACATCATACCTTTCAACTGTACAGATTTTCCGAGAATGTCCAGATTTTTGCCTCATATTTTTGGTCTGTTCCTCTTAAAATTTGTGGTTTTCTGGCAAATCACTGGGATGATCTAAGGATTGAAGTCACTAACTAATGACATACATTTGAGTTTTAGACTTCAAATCCTTCAGAAAATGTATGCTAAAACAAACCCTGTTACTCTAACAACTCTTTAAGTATGCAAGAGCAATTTGTTGGGCTTTGTCCAGATTCCTTGCATTAAGAGACTGACAGGTATGAATGGACTGAAAACTCAATTTGTCTTCATCAGGAGAGCAGCAAAATCAAAATAAGCATCTTTGTAGGGAAGCAAAGCCTAAATTCCCTGCCTGAAACACACTCACACACACACACACACACACACACACACACACACACACACACACACACACACACACACACACACACACACACACACACACACACACACACACACAAATATATATATCATCTTTTTTTGGCTGTTCCCGTTAGGGGTCACCACAGCGGATCATCTGTTTCCATTTCTTCCTGTCCTCTGCATCTTTCTCTGTCCACCAACCACCTGCATGTCCTCTCTTACCACATCCATAAACCTTATCTTAGGCCTTCCTCTTTTCCTGTTATCTGGTAGCTTCATCTTTAGCATCTTTTTCCCAATATACTCAGCATCCCTCCTCAGCACATGTCCAAACCAATGTAACCTTGCCTCTCTGGCTTTGTCTCCAAACCTTCCAACCTAAGCTGACCCTCTAATATACTTATTCCTAATTCTGTCCACCCTCGTCACACCCATTGCATATCTTAACATCTTTAACTCTGCCACATCCAGCTCTAACTCCTGCCTTTTTGTCAATGCAACTGTCTCCAACTGATATAACATAGCTGGTCTCACTACCCTCTTGTAGACCTTCCCTTTCACTCTTACTGGTACTCGTCTGTCACAAATCACTCCTGACACTCTTCTCCACCCAATCTATCCTGCCTGTACTCTCTTCTTCACCTTTCTTCCACACTCACCATTATTCTGAACTATTGATCCCAAGTATTTATACTCATCCACCTTTGCCACCTCTACTCCTTGCATCCTCACCATTCCTCTATCCTCCCTCTCATTCACACACATATATTCTGTTTTAGTCCAGCTGACCTTCATTCCTCTTCTCTGTAGAGCATATCTCCACCTCTCCAGGGCCTCCTCCACCTGTTCCCTACTCTCACTACAGATTACAATGTCATCTGCAAACATCATAGTCAATGAGGACTCCTGTCTGATCTCGTCTGGCAACCTGTCCATCACCAGTGCAAGTAAGAAAGGGCTCAGAGCTGATCCTTGATGTAATCTCACCTCCACCTTAAATGCATCCATCACTCCCACCGCAGATCTCACCGCTGTCACACTACCCTCCTACATATCCTGTACCACTCTTACATACTTCTCTGACACTCCTGACTTTCTCATACAATACCACAACTCCTCTCTAGGCACCCTGTCATATGCTTTCTCTAAGTCTACAAAAACACAATGCAACTCCTTCTGACCTTCTCTGTACTTCTCCATCAACACTCTCAGAGCAAACATCGCATCTGTAGTGCTCTTTCCCGGCATGAAACTATACTGCTGATCACTAATCATCACCTCCCTTCTTAACCTAGCTTCCACTACTCTTTCCCATAACTTCATGTTGTGACTGATCAGTTTAATCCCTCTGTAGTTACTACAGCTCTGCACATCACCCTTATTCTTAAAAATCAGTGCCAAAACACTTTTTCTCCATTCCTCAGGCATCCTCTCACTTTCCAAAATTTCATTAAACAATCTGGTTAAAAACTCCACTGCCATTTCACCTAAACACCTCCATGTTTCCACAGGTATGTCATCTGGACCAACAGCCTTTCCATTCTTCATCCTCTTCATAGCTATCCTTACTTCCTCCTTGCTAATCCACTGCCCTTCATGATGCACTATCCACACATCATCCAACCTTCTCTCCCTTTCATTCTCTTCATTCATCAACTCCTCAAAGTACTCTTTCCATCTGCTCAACACACTCTCCTCACTTGTAAGTATGTTTCCCTCATCATCCTTTATCACCTTTGCCTGCTGCACATCTTTCCTAGCTCGGTCCCTCTGTCTAGCCAATTGGTACAGGTCCTTTTCTCCCTCCTTAGTGTCCAACCTTTCATACAACTCTTCATACGCCTTATCCTTCACCACCTCTCTCTTTGCCATGCACTTCATCTCCTTATACTCCTATCTCCTTTCTTCATCTCTCTGACAATCCCACTTCTTCTTTGCCAACTTCTTTCTCTGTATACTCTCCTGTACTACCTCATTCCACCACTATGTCTCCTTGTCATCCTTCCTCTGTCCAGATGTCATACCAAGCACCTTTCTAGCTGTCTCCCTTATTAGCTCTGTTGTAGTTACCCAGTCTTCCCTGAACTCCACCTCACAATTACCCTTTTTCAATTTCCACCATTTGATCCTTAGTGCTGCCCTCACACTCCTCCTCCTCTTCTTGATCACCAGCATCATCTTACAAACCACCATCCTATGCTGCCTAACTACACTTTCCCTGGTCACCACTTTACAGTCTCCAAACTCCTTCAAACTAGCCCTCCTACATAAGATATAATCCACCTGTGTGCATCTTCCTCCACTCTTGTATGTCACCCTATGCTCCTCCCTCTTGTTAAAATACGTATTCACCACAGCCATGTCTATCCTTTCGCAAAATACACTACTATCTGATCTTTTGCATTTCTTTGTTTAACACCATACCTACCCATCACTTCCTCATCCCCTCTGTTCCCTTCACCAACATGCCCATTGAAATCTGCTCCAATCACCACTCTCTCACCCTTGGGTACAGTCATCACCACTTCATCCAACTCACTCCAAAATTTTTCTTTCTCGTCCATCTGGTCCCTTGCATGCACAATATACCAACCTTCCTTCTGTCCATCATATCAGCTATCTCTCTCCCTATACCAGTCATACTGCCAACATTCAAAGTTCCAACCCTCACTACCACAGTCCTAGCCTTTCTCTTCTCTTCCTGCCTTCGGCCATGCCTTCCCCCTCCTTTCCTCCTTCAGCCAACAGTTGCCCCATTTCCACCAGCACCCTGTTGGCTAACAGTACTGGTGGTGGTCATTGTTAACCTGGGCCTTGACCGATCCGGTATGTAAATATTTACTGGTGTCCGCATGAATGAGTTGGCCAAGTTTTATGCCGGATGCCCTTCCTGACGCAACCTTCCCCATTTATCCGGGCTTGGGACCGGCGCAAAGAAATGCACTGGCTTGTGAATTCCACAGTTACAAAATAGTGGGGAAAAGAGATGCTCACCAGTACAATCACAATGGTTTAGTACAGACTTTGATCTTGCAGTACATACTAGTCAAGGACATAACCAACAGGGAAAAGCAAATTCAGCTATCTGAGTTTGAACAGTTACAACCTATCAAGCAGCCATCAACCAAATGTAGAGATACTTTCCTAGACAGGAAAATCTGAAACACAAACTACAATGGTAAACAGAATAGGAACCTGGCTTCCTCATGCAGTTTCTTGTTTAGTTCAGCTTAGCTCACAGTTCATATGCTCTCGCTCCTTGCTCCAAAACTATTCTGTCACAATACAAAATCAATTTAAATATGTAGAACTACCATTCTTTAAATTTGTACTGAATCTAGCCCTATAACACATAACATTCATGGCTAGAGAGCCACCATTTCCATCAGCTTCCCTGCTGCATAGATTAAGCTCTGACGTCTACAGTTATCTGGATCTCACACTCAGACTGTTCCTAAGCATCATCCCATGAAAGGGTTTGGTATCACAAATACAAATGATGAACCACATGGACAGTATCACATGTAGGGTCATCCATATGTAATACAATAAATGACTGGTAATTTGTCCCTACCGAACCTCATTAATGGCCTCATCTTATCCTGTTAGATTAATCCATCAGGCTAAGACTTACCTTTAGCCATTGCTTTCCCATCTCATTCCCATCATGCCCACCCTTTTCACTCTTAACCAGTGGGAAAAACATATGTATCTCACTCTGGGCTACTGCTCCTTCCTATTTTTTGCATTTCCTCTACTAGCTGAGTTCCTTCATAGGATCACAAGATCATAGGATCATAGGAGGTTACTAGGCTAATGGGCCTGGGGCCCTTACAAGCCTAGCCAAGAGTTTGTCCCCAAAAAAGCAACCTCAGTCATCACCTGTCACCCCTGTCAGTGAGCGACACAGGTGGAACCCCTGGGACAAATTTGTGGTTTCTTATCCACTCATCAAGTTTGCTCTTGAAGAGGGTCAGTGAGGTACTCTGTTTGACATGTATGGGAAGTCTATTCCAGAGATGGGACAGCCTCTGGCAGGCAAACCTGTCTTCCAGCAGGTTTCATTGATGTTGCATATTAGATTTAGGCCTTTCAAGCAGGTAATGTGTAAGGAGTTAGGCTTACAGATATGGAGCATCTCTAGTATGGCAGGATCTGATATTGCCTTGTACGTGAGACACAGATCATCTCTGAGCAATCTGTACGATACTGAGTAGAGTGATAGTAATTTTAGCCTGTCCACATAGGACAGGTGTTGGAGGCCATGGATTCTCTTTGTCACGTATTTTTGTTGCCTTTCCAGTTGATGTAGGTGTTTAGAGAGGTACATACCAAATGGGGAGTTATACTCAATTATTGGCCTAATGATGGAGGGGTACAGAGAGGTAATAACCTTCTCTTTTCTGGATGCAGTCTCTTTACTCATGAGATGAACAAAGTAAAAGGCTTTTCTGACCACTGTCGATACATGATGATCAAATGTGAGATTGTTGTCAATCTGAGTACCCAGGGCTCTCACCACAAGTTGTATGCTTAGGGGGTTACCGTTGATGTGGTAATCAGTAGGGGTCATGTTTTTGCTGAATAGTATGATAATACAACATTGTTTTGTGTTTAACTTAAGGCCATGACTTTGGCACAAGTTATTTGTTGCTGTGAGACGCTCTTGCAGTATTTTAACATCATTAAGGGAGTCAAGGACAGCACCCAGCTTACAGTCATCTGTAAACTTGGTCAGCCACAGGCCTTTTGTCTCTGCCTGCACCTCTGAGATGTAGATGCCAAACAGTAGGAGTCCCAGGACAGATCCCTAGGGAACACCACTAGTGACAGGTCTGCTGTCGGAGATGGAGGCACCTATTTTGACCTTGTGGGTCCTATCGTTGAACCAGCTGGCCACCCACCTTATGAGATAGGGATTTATGCCAAGTTGTGTTTTATTTTTAAAGATGCCCAAGTGGGGGATTGTGTCAAAGGCCTTGCTCAACTTATGGTAAGCTGTATGTACTGCCTTTCCCTCATCCAGAGCCTTGGTGACAGTCTCAAAGAAGTCAACCAGGTTCAACAAGCAAGATCTGCCCTTGACAAATCCAAACTGGGTGGAGTCAAGTGCTTGGAGGTTGCCTCTGTTCTTGTTTATAAGATCCATAATAATACGCTCCATGGCTTTACAGACTAGACTTGTCAAGCTAATGGGGTGATAGTTTCCAGGGTCAGTAGTGGTACCATCGTTGTGCAAGGGGATGACAATAGCAGTTCTCCACTCTGCTGGAATGAAGCCTGTACTTAGGCTGTGGTTGAATAGGGTGCTCAATAGCAAAGCTAGTTCTTGCTGGAGATGGTGCAGAATACAGCTCGAGATACTATCAGGTCCCATGGAAGTTGTGTTCTTTGCCTTGGATAGGGCCTTTGATCTATGGAGATGTGAGGTGCCGAACAAGTATAGGGGATGTCAAATGGGCCTTTGAGGGGATAGGGGGTGAAGTTTGCACTGAACCTATCTGCTAGCAGGTTGGCTAAGTCAACAGGATCATTATAAGTGATACTGTTAAGTAAGTAATTTGGAACAAACCTGGGCTTTGCCATGGAAGTTCCTGACATTACTGAAAAAGGCTTTGTGGTTACTCTTTGTTTTGGAGGCAAGTTTCAATTCATAATTAGCTATGGA
The DNA here is from genome assembly GCF_019279795.1 of Protopterus annectens. Classification (NCBI taxonomy): domain Eukaryota; kingdom Metazoa; phylum Chordata; order Ceratodontiformes; family Protopteridae; genus Protopterus; species Protopterus annectens. The sequence continues at coordinate 36,309,679 of NC_056744.1, read as the reverse complement.
GGTCTTCAATAGTGATCTAATTTGCTTGTTGAGGCTTAGGAGGGAGTTTTTCCGATTTGGAATTTGTTCCTTTTTACCCTTGGACAACAGTTTCTTCCTTTTGTTGTAAAGCCTGTTGACAGAGGATGTCTACCAGATGGGTTTGTGTTTCCTTGAAGAGCAGGTTTTAATTCTGTTGGGTATGGCTGAGTCCATGCAGTTATACACGTGTTTGTATGCTGCACTGGTGTACTGTTTAACATAGTTATCTGCATCTTCTGAGTGTGGGCAGTGGTGTGAAGCTACTGATACCCTCCCTTAGAAAGTTGTAGTCAGCTTTTGAGAAGGTTTTAGCCTGGTTATGGCTGGGGGGGGGGGGGTTGGACGGGATAGAAACTTTGAATGAGACAGAGCAATGGTTTGATCTCACCAGGGAAGAAGAACTTTCTATGGGGGTGGTGCAGTGGTCACCCATATTGGTGAGAACCAAATCTAGAATATTATCTCCTCATGTGAGGGATGAGACAAGCTGGTCTAGTGCATTAGAACTGATGAAGTCAAGGAATCATTGAGTGAGTGCATTAGAGCAGGAATAGTTCACCCAGTCTATGGTGTGGTAGTTCAAGTCACCAAGGATCAGGGTGTTAGGGGGTACCTTGATGGAGTCAACTATGCCCAGGCAGGAGGAGTGGGTGTCCTGAGTCATAGCGGGGCTTCTATAGCTGGCTATAACTTGGATGAGTGTCTTGACAATTGTCATTTGCACCTGGAGTAGTTCTACTGCATCATGTTGACAAACCAGTCTGGAGGTGTTCTTGTCTTTAATGAAAATCAAGTTTCCACCACCCTTAGCCTTTCCAACCTCATTTTGGGGATGGTATGTGTGGAATGAGATATAGCCTGGTAAGGCAGGGGTGCTCTTTGCAGCCTTGAACCGAGTTTCCATAACTGCACAAATGTCGGTATCTTCCAGTGCAAGGAGGGCCTCCAGCAATTGCATTTTCAGGTTAAGGCTCCTAGCATTAAGCAGCATGACCTTCAATTTGCTTTTTGACAGATCTTTTATGTTGGAAGATTTGTCTTTGGGGCATTACCTAAAAAAGCACAATGGGGGAGGCAAGAGCCTTGGTAAGAATCCTGAATCCCAGTCGTGACAAGTGGAGGTCATCTGTGGCAAAGCATCGAGGCCTGTCAACCATGTCATCCCAGGCAGACAGATACTGGATCCTCTTGGAATGACACCAGAAGCTAAGCCAATTGTTAAAGTCAATTATTTTTTGTTGGTATTGTGGTGTCATTCTTGGTAAAGGTAGGATGCTGCTTAGGGCTAGGGACATACCTGCCTGGGACACATGCTCTGAGTGCTCAATCATGTCTCTCTTCATATAACCCAGAGAGGTACATCTCAAGTCATTCACACCAACATGGACAATGGCAGAGTCACACTTGTACCTGTTGTGGAGATACTTAGGTGCGTGTGTGATATGGTGGATTCTGGCACCTGACAGACAACTGACCGTGATCTTCTCCTTGTTGTGCCTGGTGAGGGGGACATCAGTGTGTCTCACAACTGAGTCGCCAGTGACTAGTATGTTTGGTTTATTGCTATGCCTTATGGGGTGTGTGAGTTGATGTGTTTGGTGTTGTGTGTGGAATGTTTGTGAGTGTGTTTTGGAGGCCTCTGCTGTTTAGGTCAGTTTTCATAGAGGACCTCTGCATAGGTGGGTATGTGTTGTGCTTGACTATGTGATGTGGGTGGTGTGGTGTTTGTGCTGGCAATCTCCTCTTTGTCAGGAGTACTGAGTGTGGCACTAGGGATGAATTCCATGGTTACTGATATAGATGCATTTCTCACAAGTAGAAGAATTATGTGCTAGGAGAAGAGGTTTGTCAGTCACTTTGTGCCTTTAAAGCTCTAATTTTTATTAAGGAATTGCAAATGGCAAACTTCAGCATAAACTAATCTCTATAGTGGTGGCATTCATTAGATTTTAGGTCTTAAAAATCAGTGTAAACAAAGTAAGTATTAATTTCTATAAACAGCTTGAAGAACTTTAATAACCACTCAGGTTATACACATACAGTTCATTCTTCAGTGAATTTTCTTATGAGGCCTTGTGTTGTTCAGCTAGTTATAGAAATACGAGCATTATAATACAGACAATAGTACATGAACAACATTTAATATCATTTCAGCTGTACTACACACAGAGGCCAAATAGAAGTGCAGTTCTTCTCATCACTTACATCTTAAGACAAAAATCTTTCAATTTGAGCTGCCACACACAAAAAGAGTTGTTTGTATTGTAGTTTCGGACAAGATTATAGCAGCTCTGAAAAGTGTTTAGCAAACTCTGCTAGATACCCTTCTTATGGCAGTTGTCCTTTTTCTCGATTTCAGTGCATTCTCATGGTACTCCATGTACTACATTACTTGAACATTTTGTTATATATTTGACTTCTTTGCTCTGTTTCTGTGGTATTGCGGTATCCTAAGTGACTTCTAAAGGAAGTTATTTGTGATCAGCAGAGTTGCCTGGACAATGAATATATGCACACATACATACATAAATCATGTTACTACCTTTTAATGTAATAAAACAAAACATTTGAATTTAATTTGCCCTATTCCTAATGTTCTTGCCCTTAAAATTGCTATGCTTTCTTTCATTTGTCTTAAACCCTTTTAATTAAATATATATGCTATGTGTAATCAACTAGCTATTTGGAAAACATAGTTTATTGATATATCACCCTTTCAATAAAGGAATTATTCCTAACATAATCTCCATCTGCATTTTTCTACTTTATTTGGCAATCATCTCCCCTCCCTTTACCTTTCTTTCTGCCCACTGAAATCCCTTTTCCTGCCATTTTAACAATGCATGCATTCATTTCTATTTATTTATTAATTTTATTGAGGGTGTAAATCCCAGTGAGCAAATGGCTGTTTTTAGGGTGACATGGGGAGATGTGTCTCCAAATAAATCAATATTTTCAGAAGTAGTAAATACACTGGCAAGCATGAAGTTGGAATGACATTGTGTAATAGATAAAAGGGTGCAAAAATATATCTGAGTTAAACTATAATATATTCTTAAGCCAGTTACACTGGTACAGGTATTTTATACCAGAATGTGATACCTGCAGCATTATATTAGGGAATTATGTTGAAACATTCACTTCTTTTGGTCGGAGGATTATGAGTGATGACTTCAGGAAATCACATCAGTTCCTCTTCATCAGTAATGGGGGGCATATAGATGTCACTGTTGAGGAAGATGTTACAGGTACAAAGAGTCTGTGGTCAAAGCACATGGCTTTGTGGATAAAGCAGGACCACAGCTGTTCAGTATATCTGCCAAATATGTAGTTTTATTTCAGTTAAGAAAACTAGACATGTATGTGTCTTTACAAGATTTAATTTATTTTTTTAAAAAGTAATTCAATAATTTGTTAACCTAGAATGTGAACTGGTTTATTTTTGTCCCGTTCAGCCATGATCAAGACCACACAAAGGATGATGCGATGATAAATGCAACGTCAGCACAATTTAATTACAATGGATTTGGGAATGAACATAATACAATGGATACATATAGGTACCCATAATATGTTCAAAAAACTATAACCAAGATCCTTAGAAATGTAAGAATTTAAATGAGATTTAGGAGAAATACAAACCAACTCTGAAACTGCTGTATCTCAGAACATTACCTCCTCTTCAAGTAACTGTAACCTTGGAATTAGCATATATAGCTAGTGTGGGTTTCAAGGGGTGCAGTCCTCCTACACTTGTAGCACAAGGCTTTCTGCAAAGTAATACTTTAGACCTGTAACAGTGATTTTGATATTTCTCTGTACATGTGCTAATTCATACATACATTTTCATAGCTTCAAGTCTGCATTATCGAGTCTCAAAACTTCTGAGAGGGAGCCTGTAAATATGTATAGCCACTATACCATTACTTAGAAAGTGTGCCTGACCCTGGAAGTTAATACTGTATTAACTTAACTCTGAGGTTAATAGCACATTCATATCACATAACTCCCAGTACAGTCCCTCCAACATTTAATAGCAAGTTGCCATTCACTGTAGAATTCGACTTCCAGTTGAATGTGCAATAGAATCTGAGTGCACAGTATGATGACTGGAATGTTCATTATCCTTGAATGGGAGCTACAGATTAAGGTGACTTTTTCCTTTCACATATATCATAGATGAAAATGATCAAAACAGCAACTTACCTACCATGGTACTGAGAGTGGTATACCACAGGATACTGTGCCAGAAAAATGTTTGGTATGCATTGGTATAAAATCAGCAATAAAGGCCTTGTGACTGTAATAGACAGATGAAACAATAACAATGACAATAATGATGATGATATTATTATTATTAATAATAATAATAATAATAATAATAATATAATAATGTACCATATACACAGAGAATGGAGGAAATCAATGTATGGTGAGTAGAACATAGAAAGGAATGAGAAGACAGATCATCACATCTGTAGTTTATATTGAAGTGTATATCATTAAATACCAGTGAGCTCAAAGACAGGAAGAACATGTCATAGCTGTACACCTCTTTCTGAAAGGCACTCATAGTTCAGATTTTATGGACATTTGTAATGCACTCACAGTTTAGTCTTTCATGAGCATTCTGAGAGATCTTCCAGATGCTATATGTTGTCAGAAGTGAAAAGTTTATTCATTTTTGAGTTATCATTGTGTAGTGCAGAAATATAATTTGCAGTTTGAAATTAGTTAATTTTTTAAATGAAAGTTACTATTCAGTTCTTTAGTTGCATAATTTACAAGAAGTGCTCTATTTTGTCCATTCAGATCAGTAGTCCAACTGCAACCACCAGGAATTAATGGAAAAAAGTAAATTAGCAGTAAAATAGAAATTGAGGATTTACTAATTCAAGTTGTTCTTCACTGTGCATGGAATAGTCAAGAAGCCCAAAGAGGTACAGAGTGTCTCCATTTCTGAATATTAGAGGGGAAAAGCCTTGAAGCTTTACTTTTCAAGAGAAAAAAAAAAAAAACAGCAAAATGGAAAAAAAAATTCAGGAATTTAGGAAAAAAATCTCTCATGTATTCCCCATTTAGTTTTTGCAAGAATCCAAGGCTCAGTGGAAAGCGAAAGTGCAAATGCTGTGAAGGCAATATCTCCCTTAAGTAAAATATACTGATATAGCCATCTTTTTCCTTAAAATATCTTGTATTTCTGCACTTAAACCTATGTAAGTAAACCATACATTCCTTAATTTCCACCCTAACCTACTTTGTGCACTTTAAGAAAGTCTACTCCCAACTTCCTACAACAGTTTCTGTAGTATTTTATACAATTGTCCATACCTGATGCCTGATCTTTTATCATACTGGAATTATAGCTATTACCTCCCTAATTTTTTATATCTTTTGAATTATTAATACATATTCCCTCTGTCATAATAAGAAAATACCTTCATAATAAAGTCACTTCTTTCCCCACCCTCTATTATTTCTGAAGAACTCAGGCTTTCTACATTATTTTATCACTGTCCTTAACTTTTCTGGTTGTTTTACATAGCTATCATCTGCTATATGTGTTGAACATCTATATCATACTGTAATTAGAGCTTATTACCTGTAAACCTATATGGTCATGTTTAAAGTATATTACTAAATTGCTAGGGCTACTTATTTATAGAAGTCTGTTTATAATTATAACAACATTTAAACTGTCATTTCTTATTTTTTTGAAATATTTATTTAAACCAATACATTAACATTCCATTTATTACAATTTAACTGTATTGAAATAGTATTTTATGTGGTACAAAATGCTCTTTGCATTCTTTAATTTCTTGAGCATGCACTCCCAGGCAGGGTCTAAAATGTTCCATGTGGATCAATGCTGTACCACGGAGAAAGAAAGGAAGGAAGAAGAAAGGAATGAAAGAAAAATTAAGAAAGAAAGAAGAAAATAGCTAGCGAGCTAGATAGAATGTGTCACTGAAGTAAAGAATAGAGCCAAACACTGTAAATGTGATGAGCTGCATGATTCACTGATGAGAAGAAAAGCAACATGTGCTATAGATGGAGACCTGGGAATCTTGAAAATAAATATAATTGAAAAAGCTTCATGTTGTGTGCATTTAATTTGCCTTTTGGAAGATAATAAATTATTGAAATTTTAATTTGGTATCTTATCTGTTACAGACGTATTCCAGACAGCTTATCAGAATTATCTGAATGTTTAGAAAAAATATGAACATAACTGAAGATCTGTTAGCATGAGTTCAGACACAAGAGAAACATAACAGTAGACTGATATATATATGTACTGAGCAGACTGAGACAAGAACATTTTAAAATAAGAATGAGTGCAAAATAAGACTTCTTCTTCTTCTTTCGGCTTTTCCTTGTTAAGGGTCACCACAGTGGATTACCTGTCCGCTCATGATTGGTAGTGGAGTTTTATGGTGCCGAGTTGCCAGCCCAGCACCCAACCTTCCACAGAAGGCACACACATGCACGCACCCACACCTAGGGCCAATTTAGAGTGTCCAATACACCTACAGCATGTCTTTGGGATGTGGGAGGAAAACGGAGCACTTGGAGGAAACCCACGCAATCACGGGGAGGACATGCAGACTCCACACAAAGGGAACCCCAGCCGAGGATTGAACTGGAGAACCTCTTGCTGTGAGGCAGGAATGCTAACCGCTGTACCACTGTGGCCGCTCTCAGTGCAAAATAAGACTGATAAGTCTGAAATGTATAAGTCATACTCTAACATCAGAGAGACTAAAGCCAGACTCTGGGAAAATCAGATCAATAATGCAAATGGTAGAAAAAGAAGAAAAACAGGTTTTAATGAGGTCTGTATATGACACATATTATAAACTTTATATCTGAAAAGTTTGAGATAGCTATACTGCTTAGAAATTTACTAGAAGAAGATGAAGCCTGGAAATACAGCAATAAACAGGAAAAGGTTTGAGATTCTGAAGAACCATGTAACAGAAGCACTTACATTAAAATATTATGATGTTAAGAACTTGCTGAAGTACAAGCAGATGCAAATCAGAAATATATACAAACTGTGATCTTAGAGGAAGACAGTTCAGTTGTGTATGGGTCAAGGATACTTACAGATGCCCAAGCGAAATATATTCTAATTTGCAAAGCATTGTCAACATTACTTTATGGATATGAGCATTCACAAGTACATTTTTGACAAAGAAGTAGAAGTAGACACAGATTTTAAAGCCCTGCAAAGTGTATTGAACATTCTTTGTACAAGATGCAAGATTACTGACGATATTTATTAATTTCAGAAGAGTGATGTATTTGTCAAATACAGAATAATGAAATGGTTACATAAAGTATATGTATGTTGAGTGGAACATGTTTACAACAAGAGGATGACATGTTAATAGAAAAGGAATTAGAAATTCTACAGCTGCCAATAATATAATGTACTAACACTTCTTGGAAATGCAGTTGCTGAAAGAAATTACAATAAGCGTTTGGTCAGGGAAAAACATTAGTCAGGAATGAAATCCAGTCCTACATTTCCTTCATGGACTAAGTAAGTTATGTCTAATGCTTAATTTTCAAAGTTGACAAAATTATCATGCTTCCTTAATTATTCCCTGAAGTTTTGAGTAGATGGAGGTTCAACTAAATAAAAAAGCAGCCAAACCATGAACTAGATTAAACCTTGAAATTTTTTTTTTTCAGGGGTGCAAGCTATCCTGTTATCTCCAGTCTGAGGCTTTGTCCCATGCACACCAAACATAAATATACTCACTCCATGGTCAACAATCTAGAAAAAATAAAAAACACACACAAAATAACTGCCAGTATGCAAATAATGATTCTGAAAAAGGTCTATGGAGATCAGAGCTCTATCCTAGTAAACAAATGCAAATGCTCTTTTATTTCATTCATTTTATATACTCTTTTATTTACTATATGTTCTAAGAAATACATTTATTTTGGGTGACTTTAGCTACATTTCAGCAAACTGGGACACACCTATAACCCCAATGTAGAATATGCCCAATAACACTTAGACTTAATAAACAAAAATTACCTTGAGCAACCAATAAATAATCCTATTAGAGGGCACAGCATTCTTACAAATATGTCTTCCTCTTGCACTACTCCTCTGGTATCTCTTTCCAGTGAAGTCTGATTATAAACTTGTATCCTTCTCCTTTAAACTTTCAAAAGCTCATACAGCAAACCCCACTGACTTTAAGGACTAGTCATGCCATTCTCAACCTATTATGTGACACAATACAACTGTACCTTCTCTGACCTTAATACAAAAGCAATCTTCATTAAAGAATGTTATACCCATTTGGAAAAACACATAGTACTAGCAGTTCTTGCCAGAACCAAGTACTATGGAGAGTTAAGAAGACAAACCACTCTGTTGGCTCATTGCCATAATTAAACTACACAACAAAAGAAAACAAACTCCTTAATTAATTTAGTAGATCCAAAACCCAACTTCTCAAAGATAATATGAAAAGCATTGCAAAAAACTGAAGAACACTTTCAGGCCCACAAAAATAACCCATGAACTTAGACCAGCCTCTGAAGCTAAATATAATTATAAGTCATTCTTTATCTCTGCTAGAAAACTAAAAAAAAACAATAATCTACATTGTTCATAACTTATTCTTAAAGGGGGCTTCTAACCCAATTGACATTGCCAATAACCTTGTGAACAATTTTAGTGCCAACCTCACCACCTGAGACATTTATTCAAAGTTTCAAATATCTGAATCCCTAACTCCCCCAATTAGTTCTAAACAACATTTACTGACGGTGCTAATCATGACAAAAATGCTTTCAACATGGAACCTGACAATATACTTGGTTGCTTAATTAATGGTGTTAAACATGCCCTTGCAGACACACTTCTAATATTTTTAATTTAACTATTGTTTTTGTCTCTGATGAGTGACATACAGTAGTGGTGATGCCCCTCCATAAGGGTGGCCTTAAACTGACCTAGGTCAGATAATTACAGACCTATCAGCTTTACAAGCCTTATCTCCAAATCCATAAAATTTGTTATAACTGACCTTATAAAATGTGATATCAAAACTCTTGTTAGACTTGACCCGCAATAATTTAGCTTTGTGAATGGTAGAGCCTTTCTAATTAATCTGGTAAATTTCTTCAAAAAAGTTAAAGAGGCTATAGATGCTGGCCATGCAGTGCATGCAGGCATATCTTGGCCTGGTCAAGACCTTCAGTAATGTTTTCATACTGACATTATACAAAAGCCAAATGGTTTAAGAATCAACCCACATGTGGTAAGATAGATAGCAAACTGGCTGAAAGACAGAACACACACAATGTGAGTTGCAGGTGCCTCATCAGGAAGTATGAAAGTGATTAGCAGTGCCCATTATGACATGGTACAAGGATCTCTCCTTCTTGGCATTTACTTCTCAGCTGTAAAGCAGAGAGTCAAGACCTCTGGCTAACAAAGTCTGCAAATGACCGCAAACTCAGGGCTGTAGTTAAGTCATGCTATAACACCCAAACCCTTTAGAATGAACTTGGCAAAGCAAATGCACGATGTACTAAAAATGGGCTCAAACTAAATGCTAAAAACGATAGTATCATCACGTTTGTTAGGCAGCCCCTTCCCTCAACATACTATCTAGGCAGCACATTTCTACACAATTAAAATGTAGTTAAGGACCTAGGTACATGGATTGTTAGCACACTCTCTTTTGACCATCATGTGACAACAGTTGTCAAGAAATATTTTTATTTAGCCCAAATAATTGCCAAAGGAATATCATCAGTGTCTGATAAAATCACTCCCTTTTACTCAACATTGATCAGGCCTGTTACTGAGTAGCAATGTCCTCTATGGGATGTATCTCACTTTGGGCTGGATCCTGTACAAGGTGAACTAGACAACTGCCAAGGGCCTGTTGCTGGTTGGTGGCCACATAAATACTGCTATAAAAAAGAAAGCAAGAAAAGAAAAAGGAAAAAAGTAAAGTTGTCTCACTTCCACCTACATCTCCCAACCCAAATACCCCTTAGCTGCCCTACCTTGATGTGCAAAGCACTGCATTTGAGTTAATGAGATTTCAGACTTCCTGCACATTAGAATAGTGAGGTTTTTTTTTAGTTTTCAGAATGCCTGGCTGCTGGCTATTACTGTCATTTCTCATCATTTTGTGGGAAAGCTGTTGTTGTTAATTGCATCATTATTGCTATGGTGATGTTGTGGGAAAGCTGGCACTGTTACTGCTATAAGATGAGATGAAATCCATTTTTGGGAAGCTGTTGTGAACTGAGCTATTTTATTCAGTGATCTCATTATCAACTGCCTTCTGGTATGTTTTTGTTTATGCAGAAGCATATGCATATTAAAGCTACTGTTGTTACGGGCATGAGACAATACTTGGGAAGTAAGCCATTGTGACACTATCAAGCCATTTTTCTGTGAAGTGATTTTGTTACCATCCCTTTGCTACATTGTTGTTTATAGGGTGTGTGTGTGTGTGTGTGTGTGTGTGTGTGTGTGCGTGTGTGTGTGTGCGTGTGTGTGCGTGTGTGTGCGTGTGTGTGTGTGTGTGTGTGTGTGTGTGTGTGTGTGTGTGTGTATGTGTGTGTAAGGAGTCAGACCCTCAGTCCATTGAGTTTACAAAGAGGAACCATGAATTGTTGTAAAACCCATATTGGCAGCTATTATAGTTTCATAATTCTATTTTTGAAATGAATGCACTAAGCAGGAGCACTGTCTGGTTAAGTGACTAAATCAGAGTCACATAGTAGGCAAATGGAAGAAGAAGGTATCAAATCCTGCACTCTTGTCTACAGGAAGTACCTCATAAAGAGCTTGGAGCCTTAATCCTCTGCACTAACTGCAAGACCTTTTTTGAAAACTTCCTTTTCTGACATCATCTGAGGATCACAGTCAATCAATAATCTTAGCCATTAGTGTTACACCATTCTTGTTTAGAAAAACAATAAGCTGATGTTAACCTGTTGTCTGTTGCTCTGTTAAGGTTTTAAGTGAATGGAAATTGTCTGCCCACTATCTCTTTCTGACGGTTAGTGCAGAAGACTAAAGCTCACACTTGTTGATGAGCTGCTTCCTATTCCAATGGTCCAAGGTTTGAATCCTTTCACATTAATTTGTCTACTTTGTGACCTTGAGCACATCACTTAAACAGTGCTTTGGGTTAATTTGGAAATTGGGCCAATGCCCTTAATGATCTTCTGGACTGCATGACTAGTTAAACTTATTTTACAGAACGTCTCTGATTTTTTCTGATATTTATGCCCTGTCCCTCATTAACTTCTTTTTTTTTCTTGCAAATCGCTGAGAATTACAGTCAGTCAATAATTCCAGTCATTATAGTTTTATAGATTTCATCACTCAGAAAACTCATGTCCATTCAACACCTGCTGTTCTACTAACTTTTTAAAGTGAATTAAAGTTCTCTGGCACTCAAGGCTTTGAGCTTGCAAAGAACAGATTCCTGTGGTCAATGGTACAGGGTTTGAATCCTTCCACCTCCATTTGTCTACTGTGCAACTTTGAGAAAGTCATTTAACAGGACAGTATTCTTGGGTCACCCCTAAAAAGAACACTTTGCCTAGTGGGTTTACCTGGTTAACAAAAAGATAACATAAAATAATTTTTAAAATGTGTCCCTTTTGGTCCTGTGTTCCCACTCCAGTTATAATTGGCTGTGTCTGAATTTCTTGAGCAAAGAAGTTAAGACATATTTTGGTATGTTCCGTGTAAAATGTATGGCTTTTCACTAAAGAATGGCAGGCATGTTAGTTGCAGGATTTGTATCCTTTGTATCCTTCAGAAAATGCCTGCTAATGCAAAGATTGTTATTCTAGCAACTTTCTAAGTATATACAAGAAATATTTAAGATCTGTACCTGATTTGTAGTCTTTGCTTCTGATCCTTGAGATAAGAAGTTGGGAGTGCATGGAGGTGCAGTGAGTTGCATTGTGGGGTTCTCACAGCAGTGAGCTGAAATACAGTTCTGTATCATTATTTATTTATTCATTTGTTTGATTGCAAGCAAACATCTGAGGTATATGCAGTCATACAAGGGTTGTAATTGATGGTCACATCTATGCGTACAAGTATGTGGTTTTGCACCCTAGAGTAATTATGGTGTAAAGAAAGAAACTGATTCGTTGGCTATGATCACTGGTTTCCTTGTTTTGTCAGCTGTTGACAATGTGTTTATTTTTTGGCTGTAAAATAAACTGGACAGAATGAAATAAAGAGCTTTAATGTTACTATTTTAGCTATGAATATATATTTTAATTTAGCTTGTTTCTGTAGGCATGTGGGTGTAAAATGCACTGTTTTGCACTACAGCAATTTGGCTGGTACTTAATACATATGAGTAAGGCTATAAGCTGCCTTGTGTAATGTAAGGTTTGATTCTCTCGGTTACTGTTTGTCCGCTGTGTGCCTCTGACCAAGTCACATCACTAGACAGTACTCCTGGGCTCTTCCTGAAAAGGGAGACTTGCATTCAGTGGGCTGTTGCAGGCTGTTAGTAAATGTGTCTTTTGAATTTCTTCACCCTTTGCATAGCTGTTAATTAATGTTTCCTCAGAGGTGCTGGAAGCTGTTGAAGGCTGGGGAGGGGGACTTAGTGATCTAAAAATGGCAATTTTTTAAAACTATTTACTACCTCAATATAGGTTCACTTAGATGACATTTTAAGTTTAGACAGTTTCCCTTTTGGAGCTTGAATTAACATTTTCTGATTGGTCTTACCCATCCCATGGCTGATAATTGTATATTAGCTCTAGTGAGAATAACTGCGATCAAACCATAGATAACTTGAAGGGGCCCATGTAAGGGATGCAGTATTTAGGAAATTCCAGTATCCATTAGTAGGATGAGGGGCAATCCTGGGGTGCATTTTTCTATTACTCATCCTTAGATCCAAGTTGCATTTGAATATGGACAGGGATAAGCTTTGCTTTACTTTTGAATTGAGAGTCTATTCTAGTACAGTGGTATCCTCTGGGATATATATATATATATATATATATATATATATATATATATATATATATATATATCTGTCTCCATGCCATTCTGTTTAGATATCTGGACTGAGTATATCTGATGCCATTTGACTTGCTGATGCTTAGCAGGTCTATCAGTACTGAGTTGGATGCTTTGTATGCCAGACACAGGTAATCTCTTAACACTCTGTAGGATACCGAATATAGTGATAAGGCTTTGGTTTGGAATGTTTAGGACTTGTATCCTTTTAGTAAGATATCTCTGTGGGCATTCCAGTTGCTGCATGTGTCTGGACAGATGCATGCCAAAGTGGGCATTATATAAAATGATTGACCTAATGAGGGCTTTGTAAAGGGGAACAATAACATCTTTAGATCTAGCTGCAATTGATTGTTCATAAGCTGTGCAATATAGAAAGACTTTCTTATGACACTGGACACATGTTCATAGGTTCATAGGTGTGTTCATAGGCGTGTACTAGGCTAATGGCCCTGGGGCCTTTACAAGCCATGTTGTGCCATGTTGGTCAATAGTTAGGTCACTTTCCACATAAGTTCCCAAATGCTAAGCAACTGGGTCAACTCTCGGGGGGGGTCCTCAGTTTGGTAGTTCCCTGGGGTAGACAACTTCCCAAAGGATATGTTAATGTATTTTTTAGAGTTTAGTTTCAATCCATGATTCTGGCACCAGTTATTGTTTGGGACAGACAGTCCTGCATGATGGTTAAATCATTTGCGGATTCAATACCTGCTCCTAGTTTGCAGTCATCTCAAACATAGCCAGCCAAAGCCCTTTGGTTTTTGCTTTTACTTCCAAGAAGTAGATGCCAAACAGGAAAAGTCTCAGCACTGAACCCTGGGGGACTGCATTGGTGACTGGCCTCTCTCTGGTGGTAGCCTCCCCTATTTTTGATCTCCTGCATCCTGTGAGCCAGTTGGCAGTCCAGCTAGTGATGCAAGTGTTTATTCCCAGCTTTTTCAGCTTTTCTACTATACCTGAGTAGGGAATTGTGTCAAAAGGCTTGGCCAGGTCAAGGTAATGTGGTGTGAACTGTTTTACCTTCATCCAGTGCTTTGGTGACAAGAGTAAAGCTTACAATTTTTGAACCTTTCACACTCTTTCTCCCTGATTCTCATACTTATTATTTTTTACAACTGACACTTCTTTGTTTCATTCCAACTTCTGTTAGTTTATAGTAAATAAGAATGCAAAATACCAGACCCAGATCATGGTCAAATAGGGCCCTAGGCAGGGGAATAGATTGGGGCCCCCAGAGCAGTCCCTCCTGCAGCAACCTCCTATCCCACTTGCAGTAGCCTTCTCCCCAGCCATTTCAGTGTTCCATTACTTGGCTATTTCTCCCCATTTACCATAAACACTGTTCAAACCTGTCAATGCACATATTGTTTTCTTATTTACTTCTACAATGATTACAGATATTGAAATAAAATAGCACAAACACTGATAGCAATTTGTTAAACAAACAATACAGTCTCACAATGAAAACAGAATTAGCATGAGCAGTAAACTTCTCTGCCCTTGAAATTGACATTCATTGAAATGGCATGAAAATCCACATTCAAAGAAAATGTATCTGGCCAGTGGAGGATTAACTTTACTGTTGGGCTGTTTTCAAATGAAAGGCTCCTTGCACACATTTTTAGGGCCATGCATACATGTATGTGTTCTTTGATTCAACTTCCTGATTGTATTAAATTATATTCTTGTATAGGTGGCTCAGTGGTGTAGTGGTTAGCATTGTCACCTCACGGCGAGAGGTTCTCTGGTTTGATTCTCAGCTGGGGTGCCTTGTCTGCATGTCCTCCCTGCATTTCTGTGGGTTTCCTCTGAGTCTCCAGTTTCCGCCCACATTCTAAAGACTGCTGTAGGTGGATTGGACACTCTAAACTGATTGAAAGGTGTTTGCTGCCCGATGTACCACATGGTGTGTAAATAGGAGAAAGATAGATATTCCTTGCATAATACAGCAACACTTGTTAGAATGTATTTTAAATTTGTAGTTTTGAACATTCTTCCAGTAAGCAATGAAACAAAATCTATGAACCAATAATGACAGAACTACTAATTTCAGAAAATGTCAACCATAAAAGGCCACTCAAACTTCTGTCATTACAATTCACCAATATCACTCAATAAGCACAATCTCTGCAGAAGTAAAAGTCATCCAAATAACTCCACACTAAATCGATCTGTAACTAATGAAGAGGTTGCTACTGGCAAACAACTTTATATTTCAATGTTTCATCTACAAATTCAGTGTCTGCTGCCATTGAAGAATGAATTGCCTATGTTACATAAAAAATTGGTAAGCTAGTAATATTGCAATAAAGGATAACTGACAAACTGACAACAAGTTCATACTTACTAGGCATCTCATACAAAGGAGTACATACTCAGGAGTGTAGAACCCCTATCCCCCTTAAAATGTACCAAATAGTCAGCAATTGAAAGGGCACTGCAACATCAACACTCCATCTACATTGTGTGGGAGTAGAAACCACAGCTTTCAACACCAAAGACAATTAGGTTACTAACACTGCCTTCAAATTCTACACACAAATAGTGACTGGCATTTGATAAACAAAACAGTTGCACATGGAAAACAGACTTAGCATGA